>NC_089260.1:21779047-22079047 GCF_963930625.1 Muntiacus reevesi | reverse complement strand
CACAGTTTATTGTGATGCACACAGTCAAAGGCTTTGGCATAGTCAATAAAGCAGAAATAGATATTTTTTGGAACTCTCTTGCTTTTTCAATGATCCAGCGGATGTTGGCAATTTGATCTCTTGTTCCTTTGCCTTTTCTAAAACCAGCTTGAACATCTGGAAGTTCATGGTTCACATATTGCTGAAACCTGGATTGGAGAATTTTGAGCATTACTTCACTAGCGTGTGAGATGAGTGCAACTGTGTGGTAGTTTGAGCAGCTATGGCATTGTGCCTTTCTTTGGGGTTGAAATGAAAACTGACCTTTTCCAGCCCTGTGGCCACTGCTGAGTTTTCCAAATTTCCTGGCATATTGAAGGCAGCACTTTCACAGCATCATCTTTTAAGATTTGAAAGAGCTCAACTAGAATTCCATCACCTCCACTAGCTTTGTTCGTAGTGATGCTTCCTAAGGCCCACTTGACTTCACATTCCAGGATATCTGGCTCTAGGTGAGTGATCACACCATCATGGTTATCTGGGTCATGAAGATATTTTTCATATAGTTTTTCTATGTATTGTTCCTACCTCTTCTTAAAATCTTCTGTTTCTGTTAGGTCCATACCATTTCTGTCCATTATTGTGCCCATCTTTGCATGAAATGTTCCCTTGGTATCTCTAATTTTCCCATTCTATTGTTTTCCTCTATTTCTTTGCATTGATAACTAAAGAAGGCTTTCTTATCTCTCCTTGCTATTCTTTGGAACTCTGCATTCAAATGAGTATGTCTTTCATTTTCTCCTTTGCCTTTAGTGTCTCTTCTTTTCTCAGATATTTTTAAGGCTTCCTCAGACAACCGTTTTGCCTTTTTGCATTTCTTTTTCTTGCGGATGGCCTTGATCACTGCCCTCTTCTCCGATGTCATGTACTTCTGTCCATAGTTCTTCAGGCACTCTATCAGATCTAATCCCTTGAATCCATTTGTCACTTCCACTGTATAATCATAAGGGCTTTGATTTAGGTCATACCTGAATGGTCTATGGCATAATATGGCGGAGTAGAAGGACGTTTGCTCATCTTCTGTGAGAACTCCAAAAACTACAACTCACTGCTGAGCAACCATCAACTGGAGAATGTTGGTTCCCACCAAAAAAAGATACCCCATGTCCAAGGGCAAGGAAGAGGGCCCAACAAGACTGCAGGAGGGGCAAAACTGTGTTTAGGATCATACCCCTTACCCTCCAGAGACACTCAGAGGGCCAAAATAAAGCTTGGTAACACCAGGTCCCAGAGACCCCGCAGAGACTGAGCCAGAAATGCCTTTGAGTGTCTCCTGCGAAGGTATGGGTCAGCAGTGTCCTGTCGCAGCGGCAGAGGTTCTGGGTGCAACAGATCTGGGTAGGGCAAAACCCTCTAGAAGGATGTCGCCATTAACCCCACCATAGAGCTGCCAGAACTCACACAGGACTGGGGAAACAGACGCTTGATGGGCACAAACAGAACCTTGTGCACCAGGACCCAGGAGAAAGGAGCAGTGACTTCACAAGAGACTGACCCAGACTTGCCTGTGAGTGTCCAGGGGTCTCCAGTGGAGGCATGGGTCAGCAGTGGCCTGCTGCAGACTTGGGGGCATTGAGTGTGGCAGTGCATGCATGGGACCTTTTGAAGGAGGTCACCATTATCTTCATTACCTCCACCATAGTTTGGCCTCAGGTCAAACAACAGGAAGGGAACACAGCCACCACCCTCCAATCAACAGAAAATTGGATTAAAGATCTACTGAGCATGAGCCTGCCCATCAGAACAAGACCCAGTTTCCCCCTCAGTCAATCTCTCCCATCAGAAAACTTCCATAAGCCTCTTATCATTATTCATCAAAGGGCAGGCAGAATGAAAACCACAATCACAGAAAACTAACCAAACTGATTATATGGACCACAGCCCTGTCTAACTCAAGGAAACTAAGCCATGCCGTGTGGGGCCACCCAAGATGGATGGGTCATGGTGGAGAGCTCTGACAAAATGTGGTCCACTGGAGAGGGAATGGCAAACCACTTCAGTATTCTTGTCTTGAGAACCCCATAAACAGTATGAAAAAGCAAAATGATAGGACACTGAAAGATGAACTTCCCAGGTCGGTAGGTGCCCAATATGCTACTGGAGATCAGTGGAGAAATAACCCCAGAAAGAATGAAGAGATGGAGCCAAAGCAAAAACAGTACTCAATTGTGGATGTGACTGGTGATGGAAATAAAGTCTGATGCTGTAAAGAGCAATATTGCATAGGAACCTGGAATGTTAGGTCCATGAATCAAGGCAAATGGGAAGTGGTCAAACAGGAGATGGTAAGAGTGAACATCAACATTTTAGGAATCAGCAAACTAAAATGGACTGGAATGGGGGAATTTATTCAGACAAACATTATATCTCCTACTGTGGGCAAGAATCCCTTAGAAGAAATGGAGTAGTCATCATAGTCAACAAAAGAGTCTGAAATGCAGTCTCAAAATGCAGTCTCAAAAATGACAGAATGATCTCTGTTCATTTCCAAGGCAAACCATACAATATCACAGTAATCCAAGTCTATGACCTGACCAGTAATGCTCAAGTTGAACAGTTATATGATGACCTACAAGCCCTTCTAGAAATCACACCCCAAAAAGATTTCCTTTTCATTATAGGGGACTGGAATGCAAAAGAAGGAAGTCAAGAGATACCTGGAGTAACAGGCAAGTTTGGCCTTGTAGTACAAAATGAAGCAGGGCAAAGGCTAACAGAATTTTGCCAAAAGAATGCACTGGTCATAGCAAACACACTCTTCCAACAATACAAGAGAAGACTCTACACATGGACATCAGCAGATGATCAATACCAAAATCAGATTGATTACATTCTTTGCAGTCAAAGATGGAGTTCTATACAGGCAGCAAAAACAAGACTGGGAGTTGATTGTGGCTCAGGTATGAACTCCTTATTATTTTCTAATCAGTCACCAAATCAAGAACATCTCCTGTCCATATCTCTGGACATCTTCCCCCATTTTATCTTTGCTTTCTTACTATTTCCAATCAGGATGCTTCCCAGAATACCCTTCAATATCAGGATAGAACTAGGATATAAACACCCCTATGCTTTTCATTTTTCCTCTGCTATTTTCTATATACTAAAAAATTCAGGTGAGATATGTTTCTCATATCTAAGTGTCCACCACCTTTCTGCCCTTTTGTCCCCTGTCTTTACTAAAGCAATATATTAATAACCTCATTAATATTTTCATCTAGAAGACTACAATGTCTTTGGAGCTTCTCCCCCCTTTCTGTTGTGTTCATTAGTAACTCTGAGTGAGGAAGGTTTGAGGTACCTCTCCACCTCCCACATATTCCAGCCCCTCTCATTAGCCACAGACAGATGCAGGGACTGACTGACTCGACTATAGGATATCATGAGGCCTCTCAAAGCCTTTGTTTTCTCATTCAGGAATTGGGATAATCATTGTTCCTACTTGGCTGTGGTGAGAATTGGATTAACCAGAGCATGTAAATTAGCACACTGTCTAGCACACTGCAAGTACTCAAGAAGTGCTGAATATCGTCATCATAATCACGATTATCTCCACGGGAGTTTGATAACACCTTGTTTCCTCTCCCCTGCAGAATACTTTACAGAATGGGTTCAGTAACATTCCAGTTCCAAGTTCTGAAAATAAGGAGCAAAATATTAAGCACGTTGGTTACAGTTATCTTCTAGTAAGGACATTTCTTTCTATGATTGCAGAATCCATTCTTATGTTGGTATTAAAGCAAACATATTACATTCTTAGGAAATTCTGGTTCTAAAAAATTTTAAATAAATAAACATCTAAAAGAGAGATTGACTTATGCTGTGAGAGAGACTGCATTTTACTTCTTCTGTAAACGGTCTTATAAAAAGTAATTTCAAAAGATATGTTCAAAACAGGAATGCCATCAGGGAAATGTTAGTGCAGATGGAATGATTTTAGAGCTCAAAGTAATTAAGAATTCTTGGCAAGAAGAAACTTTGAAAAAATAGAATCCAAATCTTTGCCCATAATAGTTTATTGCTGTACCTTTAATAAATTCTTACTAATACTTATTTATGATATACCAAAATTTTGGATAAAGACATATAATTGAAGGCTTTATATTCTGGGTACATTCATTTAAATTATTGATTGAGCCAGTGTCCTATTTTACAATGTTCTACTTTAGTGCAATAAAAATGAACTATTTGGTATATCATTAAGGATGACAACAAGTTCTGGAATTGCTAAGTATTTGGAATAAAAAGAGAGTCTACCTAATAATGAGATAGTTGATTGGCTCAGAAAGTCCTTTAAAGTTTCTTACACATTTGTGTTATCAATTAGGTTTCTGATGACTAACTGAATTGTGTGAGCACCTTTGGTTAAAGGTAAATACAACTCCAACCAATAAAAAGTAACACTTTGCTTAATGAAAAAAATGAGAATAAATGGTATGTTAAAGTAAATCATAATATACAGGGATTCAAAGCACCAAAATAGAAATTATTGTCATTATAAACTAAAATCTCTACTAAATGTTGTGTCCAAGAAACTATTGACTCAAATCTACAAAATTTAATAACTAGCCATCCTTTATTGACTTATTTATTCAAAACTATGAATATCAACTATATGCCAAAACTCACACTAGTTGTTGCACACCCAAATGTTAAAAGAAATATACATGGGATCTGTTCAAGAAGCCGGAAAATCAATGAAGTAGACAAAACAAAAAATTATGTGGTTTACTTTCAATTTGAAACTTTAAAACCTTGAAATAAACAAAGAGAAATAAGTGTTACAGAATAATGGCGGAGTAGAACTTAGATAGGGTAGTACTAGTTTCAGAGGATATGACATTTATGGTGAGGCCTAAATGATTCCAGGAATGTGTCACAAGGAGAGAAATAAGGAGGAACTTTCCCACAAAGGCAACTACGTACATGCCAAGTTCCCAAAGTACTCATGCATCTCAAAAACAGGAAGGTCAGAGTGGTTAATAAATAAAGGGAAAGATGGATTGAAATGACTTTGGACAGGTAGCTACAAATCAGCTGACGCATATAAATAGTGGTTATATTTTAATCAGTATGCAGCAGGGACCCTTAAAGTCTGGAAGGGAGCAGTTAATAAAGACATTATACACTGACTTACTTCACAGCAGATATTGTTCTTCCTAAATCATAGACCAATTCAGGAGGCAATGAAAGGGAAGGAAGTTAGGGAAGAGAGGAGGGAGGATGGAATAGAAGTGAGAGACGAGGGGATTAAAGAAGAGATAAATACAGCTCTTGAAATTGATATCTAATTTGAGTATTCTTTTCCTAAGATTGGAAATCTTAGTTTGTAATCGATGGGCAGTTTTGTTCAACAAACTTTTATTGATCATTTAATATATGTCCAGAATTTCCCAATTGATAAAGACTTAATGTGATTGGATTGATAATACAATAATGGAAATAACAGATGAAGGATATGGAAAACAGGAAATCTCTTTGGTGCAGAGTCAGGTAACTGTTTCAGTTGGAAACCAATCTCATTCATTCATATGAAGACTATTTTGTATGGTGATCACATGAAATCATGGACAAGGTTCTACATTCTGAGGTGTGTAGAGTTGAGCCAAATCTACATCCTTTCCTCAAAGCACTCACATCCAATGGAAGTAAGACAATTATAATAGAGCCAAACAAGGATCTGCAGGATTCTGAAGGTCCTTTCTATCTGTTACACAGGATATGCAGCTTCATTCATTGATCCACAACAAAATGCACTGCCAAGTATCACCAACATGTCTGCTCCAGAATATCGCCGTTTTACAGAAATTTTTTTAAATGTGAAGGAAACTAATATATGCTATGTACCTACTTCATGTCAGATAATATGCTGGGTGGGGTTTCTTTTTATTTCCATTCATAGCAACTTTATAATAACCACCACTCTTCCTTTTTGAGAGGAAACAAAGGCTCATACAGTACATGCAATTTGCCCAAATTCAACTACCTATTAGGGGTTTCCAGGTTGCAGTAGGGCCCTGGGTCAGGAAGATCCTCTGAAGAAGGGAATGGCAACCCACTCCAGTATACTTGCCCGGAGAATCCCATGGACAGAGGAGGCTGGTGGGCTACAGACTACAGGATCGCAGAGTCGAACACGGAGTGACTTAGGACTCATGCACACAACTAGCTATTAAGCAGCAGAGAAAAAATGTGAATGTTTCATTGCTTTTAAAGCCTGTTTTCTCCTAATCTTGATTATCCCTAAATCTTTACTTAGTGAGAAAAATATTTTATCTCAGGAAAATGGCACATGTTTTGATGCAAATTTTAGAACAATAAGTTTGATGGCAGAAATAGGAAGATGTTCAAAAGATAGAGTTAAGTGGAACAAAAAAAACATACTGCAGGTTAAAATATATCAATAGATAATAACCTCCAAATCAAAACCAATCAACAGGAGGACTGAAACTGAAAAGGATTTAATGGTTTTATACAGAACTGATAAATAAGTTTCCCTCTCAAAAAGCAGGGAATTAAGAAGTGGAAAGAAAAGTCTCATTTAGTACTCTGTCCAGTTAGATTTTTAGCAAGAACGAATCCATGCATCACAGATGGAATAAAATAAAATGAATACACCTGTAAATAAACTCCTGTTGTTTTCATTAAAATAACTGGGTGATAAGGAGAGCAGTGTGGTTTCATGTGTGTAGCAGAGCATTTGGAGACAATTGTTTCCTTCATTCTGTGCACACTGTCTCTGAAGTTTTGCTAGATAAAGAGATAAACTGTCAAATAACAGAATTGATGGTGGCAGAGCTTTTCATGCTGCCGTGGCAGTCTGAGACATTACCGTAGATAAATTCAGACTAAAGATTCTTGGTCATTACAGGATTCCCATAGAGCAAGTCACAGATGCCAGCCGTAATGTAGCTGCCAGTTTCTGCTCTGAGGTCAGGATTCTTGCTTTTCGACTTTATGCTTAGACCTTTTGCAGCAGCAATATAAATCAAAAGACCCTTGTTTCACCCACAAGGTTAGCACAGACTCTTACCTTTCCCAATGTTTGCCAAGCACTCCCTCAGACTTAGTTTTTATACACCCCTTGAGAGGTCTGGTGTGCTGTTTCCATGGCTACTTTTTCTGAAGAGTTCTTTTGGCAAAGGTACAACCTGTGTGACTCAGATTTTTTTCAGATGTTTCAGTAGAACTAAGGGCATCTTTGTGAAGAGGCTGTGATTGCCAATGAACCGGACATATTGTATGTTCTGGATTTGATACTTACATTAATATCAGTTTTTTTTTTTCTTTTTCAAAACCTTTTCCTAAAATATTTACTTTTGGATCAAAAGGTACCTGCATGATTACAGGGAGTAGATCTCATGATATGGAAGGAAAAACTGTGACCGAGAGTCACCAAGTATGTTCAGTTGATAAAACATAAAAGTAGAATTGCCAGTTCCTAACTCCTACTTTAGTGCACTGTTCACCCACATTGCATTACCCCTATGTGAGTCTTTTTGGACAGGGTCTACTTATCCTGAGTCATCAAACATCACACCATCATGAATCCAAAAGAGATGCACCTTCACAGTCCACCTAGTTGTGAACTGAATGTGTTTCTCCAGCATTCATAAGTTGAATCCTTAATTCCCAATGTGATGATATTTGGAGACGAAAACTTTGGGAGGTAATTGAGTCATGAAATAGAACTCTGATGATGGGAGATGAGAGAACTTTCTTCACTTCCTTCTGATATGTGAGGACACAGCAGAAAAGTATCCATCTGCAAACTAGGAACCCAATTAACCAGCACCTTGATATTGAACTTCTCAGCCTTTAGAACTCTGAGGGATAAATTTCCATTAAGCCATTCAGTCTATTTTTTAATAGCAGCCTGAACTAAAATATATCCAGATCAATAGACTTCTTATATATGATTGAGTAAGGAAAGAATAAGGTGTTATTCTCTTTAACACCACACAACAGAAATTTAATTCCCCTTTAGATATCTTTCTTTTTCTCATTTTTAGTTCCTGAATGTTGCATGGAGACATTAGTTTCATGTAAACATGGGTGTGATTGACTCTGAATTCAAATCACTCTTTGCCTGTTGGATAAGCTGAAATGGTAAGCCAGGAAGAGCTCAGAATTTTTCTATCTACTCTTTTACTGTTAATCTGGAGAATACATAAACAATTAGGTAGAAACCATTCAATAAAGAAGGGGAAAAAAAGCAAGATGAATAATAAACCAGCAGAAATTTAGTCCTGAAATTTAGAAAAGCAGCATCATGAGCAAGGGAATTTACAAACATTTTTAGGGCATGGTAATTTCTTATATGTTTGTGTGTGTGTGTGTGTGTGTGTGTGTGTGTGTGTATAAAACATACATGCAAGCCCATGATCAAATGTATCTGGGAAGCTTGCAATTTCACTTTGAAGTATATAATAAACATTTCCATAATATCAAAGAAAAAAATGTATTTCACTTGTTTAATTCAGGATGTCCCAAACTTATTTGAGCACAGAACTTGTCTTTCTTCCTTTAACATTCAACATTATCCCGCAGAATGCTTTGGCCCTAAAGGAGAGCAAGTTGAGGATGGTGCCCTATAGTTTTTCAGCTCACTCTAATCATTAAGACCTATGAGCTGTCTCTGCTTGCTTACAGAGCCTGTCATTTTGTTTTAAAACAAATATTTTAATCACAATCTCCTGTACAGTTGTCTTCTAACCATAACATAGCCACGTAATGAGTGCTCGCATGCACACACACTCTAAAACATCCAAAATAACTAAGACCAAGCAGCGAGATAAGAGGACACGACCCTGGGTATCAGGAGACCAAGAGGCCAGGCCAGACGAAATATAGGAATTTTGGGAATTCTGACATCTGAACATTAAGGTGGCAAGAACAAAGTTTAAGCATAGTTGGTAAAAACAAATAGCTTAAATAAATATGAATGAGATGAAAGTTTACACTAGAGTTAAACTAAATAATGGGTAGTCATTGAATATTAAGGTCATTTCCAAGAAGATAATATCCTGAGACACAGATTGCTAAATATAAGTTTAAATCTATAAGTTTAAATATAAGTTTAATTTTTATAGAGACAAAAGATATTTGAGTGTACTAATAAATGTTTTCTGCCACATTTAAAAATTATATTGTGAAAACATGTTTCTAAAAAAATTATAATCTTTAATTCCACGTTTAAAAATTTGTGAATCTACTATAAGATGTAAATATATGATAGCTCAAAATTGCCTGTTTCTTAGTTTTGGCTGGAAAGTAAAGGTTGCTAATAGTAAAAATTTATAATTAATTTATAAAAGTAGAACTACTAGAAATAGTAAGAATGAAGTAAAGCAACTTTGTATGCAAAGTATGGGAAGAAAATGGGACATAAGTTTATATAAAGTGTATGCAAGGAATATAGCATGTGTTTTTGTAATGAAAAATGAGTAATGCCATCCAAAATAAAATGATTGGCTATTCCAGATTAAAAGGAAAAAGAATAAGAAAAATTCTAAATGGATGTAGAATTTTTTCAGAAGATTTGTGGAGAAGAAATTATATTGTGAGGCCAAGGCTTGCTAAGTTTTTCATTTTCATATCACATTTAAGGAGCTCAATAATGTACTGATACAAAACTAGACTTTAATTTTCTCTTTGTTTAAGCCATAAAATTTTGCAGATTATTGATCCACTGTTAGTAAAAGTTTATAAAGGGTTTTTCTTTATGTAGATGTAATCTGCCTAGGAAAACAAAGACTCTGCACTTTAGAAAATATTTGCTGTGTTCTATATAGTCTTTATTAGGTCTTTGATTACTTAGAAAAGCTAAGTCATTTCAGTATTAAATAAACCAAGATTTTTTTTTTTTAACAAGCATGTAACTTTCTGTATTTACAATGCATATCTTCTCATTTTCACTCTGGCTAAAGATATAACTATTGTTTCACAGTGACTTATGCTCCTATTTGATCAAACGTTTTAAACCTATTGGCATTTCAGGCAAATGTCCCCAAATAATTTTGAATGAAATCTTTTCAAACTTGCACTAATTTTGGGATTTTCCAGAGGGCTCCTAGAAAATCTCAAAAGTTGTACTTTCTCCTTATAAAAGAGAAATGTTTATTAATATTTAGGTATCTGATGTGAGTAGCAGACTCACTGGAAAAGACCCTGATGCTGGGGAAGATTGAAGGCAGAAGGAAAGAGGGCGACAGAGGATGAGATGACTGGATGGCATCACCCATGCAATGACATAAACTTGGGCACACTCCAGGAGATGGTGAGGGACAGTGAAGCCTGGAGTGCTGCAGTCCGTGGGGTCATGAAAACGTGGACACAACTTGGCAACTGAACAACAAGAAGACGTATTTGATGCTAAATTGTCAAATAGTGATGTTTAACCTCCTTAGATTATATTTATATGACACGCGTGAAAGTGTTAGTCACTTAGTTTTTTCCGACTCTTTGAGACTCCATGGACTGTAGCCTGCCAGGTTCTCTGTCTGTGGGATTCTCCAGGCGAGAATACTAGAGCCGGTTGTCATTCCTGGGGATCTTCCCAACTCAGGAATCAACCCGTCTCCCACGTTGGCAAACAGATTGTTTACTGTCTGAGCCACTATGGAGTCTTCTTCTATTTACATAGGTTATGTTATTAATATAAGCAATTTAGAAATTATATGAAATTCCTAGAATTCTGATATGGTCTGGTATAATGTTATCAGTAATAATTCCAACTTTTATCTTAAAATATCTGTATATCACAAATGCAACCAAGTTTATTCATCAACTGCATCCTTTTTTGTGTGGGTATGAATTACCAACAGATCATTAACCATGGATATTTTAAAGTCTTTTGCCATTCATAGTTATAGTTTTGGGCTTCCCTAGTGGCTCAGACAGTAAAGAATCTGCCTACAATGAGGAGGACCTGGGTTCAATCCCTGGGTTGGGAAGATCCTCAATTCTTCTCTGAAAGTGCTTATAATCAACCATAGGCAAATATGCTTCATCTTCAAAGATATTCATGGAAAAACCCTGACAGTACTGTAGAACTCATGTTTCTGATCACTTTAAGATTGCAACAATGAATTAGGTAAGGATTTCTAAAACTAATGGAAAACTGATTCATAAATCTGCTAACCCAAGATAAAACAAAACAAGAATTACAAGAGACTGAAAGTACTGATGAAGATAATTATAATTTTCATGACTTTATTCAAAACATTCCTGGCTCTTTAATGTTTTGTTTTCCAGATTTAAAGAACTCTTTTTTTTCTCCTCTCATTTAAGCTATCTATAACTTACAGCAATATGGCAAAATATACTTTTGTCAACAACAGTTGAAACATTTGTTATTCTCTCTCCCTGATCTCTCCAGAATTCAGGAACTCTTATTAAATATTCTTGCTTGTCTTGACAATATATGTACTTACATAAGTTCAGTAAAAATCTGTACTCCTTGTATAACAGAACACAACTAGACAATTTCTGAGCCTGCATTCTTTGCCTAAACAGACTTTCAAGGTCTAATCTGAGATTCCTTATTACTAAACAATTTAAAGAACTGAGGTTGACCTTATAACAGCAGTAAAGTACTTTAGATATGACCTAAGCTTTGACGGAAAAGTCATTCAAGAAAATGCATAGACTATTTTTTAAATATTTATGTAAACAATTAAGCCAAGTTTAGTGGGACCAGTCTCACTTTACAAACAAATTGCTTTTACAATAAATATCTTTGATAAAAATGTGCCAACTGTAAAAAAATGCATTTCTGTAGATAACTCTAGTGTACCCATTATCAGATTCTAATCCTATTAATTGTCTTTGAGGCTTTGTAATCTACTTGTAAATTTAAGAGAAAGGACCACAACAGACCATATGTAGACAACCTCATGCCTGTTGCTATATGGGTCATTTAAGAGAGTTCACCAGAATGCTCTATAACATCTGATACAGTCAAACTGCAAACCAGGAAAATCCATCAGATGAAACTGCCATCCTCGTGCCACCATGTAAGGATGATTCAAACTCAAATCTAGAAAATATTCTCAAATGGCTGCTCCCCATATTCAGAAACTGAATTAATAATTTACTTGAACTTTAACCTTTCCTAACCTCTTAACCTTTCTTTAAAATTAACCTTTGTTTTTCTTTTGCTGCCAAAGAAATGCTTCTCATTAAATTACCTGATTTCCCACACATATAGAGGTCTAACTTAAGTAGAAGTTCACTTACAATGCCACCTCCTGAAACAAAAACATCCATATGTTCATCTCCTAAGTGGTCACCAGGATATGTGATTGCTAACACAGCATGTTTTGCCTATGTATATAACGCAGATAAATCGGAACCCAAATACACACACATTATCCAAAAGGAAAAAGTCGTGAAACCTATATCTTAATAAAACCCATTTGATTTATTTAATTGGTTGAATCTTGGCTTCTGCAAATCTCTGTTTTGGGAAATTGTTTGATTCTTGGCTATTATTCTCCATATAGTCATCCATGTTTACCTTTCCAGTGCATTGTATCCTCTCAAGGGCATTTTAAAATGCCTTTCAGCAGCCACTCACATATCAAACAATATCCATGAGGACTAGGCAATAGGAAGGACTCAATGATCTGACTACCCACATTCATGATGACACGAAATCATTGGTAATGGAGACTACATGACTCTCCATCCTGACTACTGAACTAACAGAAATAGCAAACATATGATTTTTTAGCATGACTCCATTAACAGTGGAAATGCAAATTAACACTCTACTAGTTGGTTACACTCTAAACTTGCTGAGAGAATGAACAAAAGGGGAAAATTATTCAAATTAAATACAAAATGGAGACTAGAAATGAGAATTCCCTGAGCAGACAAAAAAACCATGTCAATAGAATTAAGTCTTATTTCATGAATAAAAACAATATTTAGGTTACTTTTTGTAAACACCTCTGAAAATTGTAAAAGAAATGTAAGACATCTTCCTAAAAATTGTACAAGATAAACAATTTTAATCAATATCCTGCCATTTGGAAAGCTCCCATTGTAATAACCAATCATTTCAAAGGTTAACAGTTACCTCATTTTCACTTTATAAGCCATCTTATAACAATACCTTGCCCCCGAGCTTCATGAGAAACGCCTTGCCCCTGAGCTTCATGAGAATCTTTGAATCTTAAAACTCCCAGTTTTCAAACTGTCCTTAAATATATAATACCTTGTGTTGAATTTATTATTTATTACTTGGTGGTTTTAATTGTACTATTCCTTGATTTTTGACACCCCCAATTCCATAAAGTTCTTTGCACTAAGGAAGGGGGAAGCACGTACTTTTGTGAACAACTAGCTTTCTTTGCATGGATATTGATATTAATACTATTCAGGCAAGAATACTGGAGTGGAGTAGCAATCCCTTCTCCATGGGATCTTCCCAACCCAGGGATGGAACCCAGGTCTTCTGCTTGCAGGCAGATTTTTTACCATCTGAGCCACCGGGGAGGCCCAATAGTATGTATTAGCTTCTCATTGCTGCTGTAACCAGTTCCTATCAGCTTAGCGCCTTAAAACAACACAACTTTACTACCCTACACTTCTGGAAGACAGAAGTCCAAAAAGAGTCTCACTAGGCTAAAATCAAGGTGCTGGCAGGGGCTGTGTTTCTTTTTGGTGACTTTAGGAGATAATCTATTTTCTCACGTTTTGCAGCATCTAGAGGCTTCTGACATTCCTTGTGTTTATTCCAAGTGTGGCTCCCTCCCATTTTCAAAGCCAGTAACATTGGGCAAGTCCTCCTCTTCATGGCCATCTCTTTGGTGTTCTCCTTTCTGCCTCCTCCTCTACTTATTAGGACCCTTGTGATTACCTTGGCCCACTTGGATAACCCAGGATAAGCTCCTCCATCTTAAGGTCAGGGAATTACCAGCTTTTACATGTCTGCAGCCTTAATTCCCCTCTGCATAACAACCTATCTGTTCACAGGTTCCTAAGATCCGGACATGGACATTTTTAGGGGCCATTATTCAGCCTGTGCTGTGCTTAGCCTCTCAGCTGTGTCTGACTCTTTGAGACCCTGTGGACTGTAGCCTTCCAGGCTCCTCTGTCCATGGGGATTCTCCAGGCAAGAATACTGGAGTGGGTTGCCATGCCCTCCTCCAGGGGATCTGCCTAACCCAGGGATTGAACCCAGGTCTCCGGCACTGCAGGTGGATTCTTCACCATCTGAACCACCAGGAAAGCCCATTGTTCAGCCTACCACATAGTTACACAAAGATTAGTCACAATGGCACTTATTAAGTACTTACTGTCTATAAGAACCATTGTATAGAATAATTTATTTAATCCTTACAATAGCCCAATCAAGTAGATATTTTTATCACCGTTTTATAAATTAAAATACCAAGGGAGAGATGTTCAACAGCCTTGTATTTAAAGTCATGGAGCCAACGAAGGAAGAGAACAGGATTCAAACCCACTCCTGTCTGACTCTAAAACTCTTTGTTTTAACCCAAAACGTCTTTCCCATCAGATCTTCATTCCTTGCCTCATACTTTTTTTTGACAAAAATGAAACCACACAATTCTCTCCTTTTAAAATTCTTTTACATTTTTAATTGGTTGGGAAAAAATTCAAAGAAGTAACATTTTGTGAACAGTGAAAATGATCAGAAATTCAACTTTCAGTGCCCGTGAAAAAGGTTTTATTGGAAAATGGTTTGCTTGTTTATTTATGTGTTATCTATGCCTGCTTTTTTACTAGAGTAGCAGGGTTAAGTCTATGGGACATATACTGTAATGCCCACAATCTGGTCTTTTAAAAAAAAAAAAAAAAAAGTTTGCTGACCCCTATTTTTCACCAACACTGCTAATATCAGCTCTTCATTGGTGGCAGAGCCCAGACAGAGTTCACTGACCTGAGGAAGTAGCATTATCGTGTGGAGAGATTGATATTTCACTCATACCCCTGCAGGTAAAATTTTTGAAAATGGAAACAGTATTGAACACCTTCCTTGTAATCTTTCTCTGGTCTGTGAACAAGGAGTGATCTAGACTTTATCCTTAGAACTATCTACTCTGTCCAAGCACTGGATGAAGGGTATTTTATTTATAATATCATTTACTCTTAACTCTGAGAAATATTACTATACCCATTTTACAGATAAAGCAACTGAGACACAGAGAATTTAACCCATTTGCTACAGATCCCAAGTGGCTGAAATCTAGAATTTTTTTCTCAAAACAAAGGCTGTGGGTCTGTTCTCTAGATAACACTCGCACATTGCCTATACCCTGTATTCCATAATAAAATACAGTGAACAAGAATTCTCAAATTATGTTTTTCATTGTTTCCACCTGTGACTCTAAAAAATGTTAAAATAAATAGGGGTATGTAAAAACTTTAAATACCCTCTTGTATGCATATCTTTCACTACCAAGTGAGGAATCCTATACTGCAGTGTGAAGCAGGACCAGAGCAACATCGAATCCTCCTTTTTTCCCCACAAAAATGGGACAGAAGGGGCTGCAATGGCTGAAGTGAAGGAGGGTCCTTCAGAACTGCAAATTAAATGTGAAGTACTTTGCCAATTGACTCCCAATCGATTATTCCAAGTGTTTGTGCTGCTGAGAATGGGATTTCTCCCAGGGACTCTGAAGAGTGGTGCTTAATTATTCATCATGAAATTTAATTTCAGAGCTTGTAATCATGTAACTGTTTAAAATGGAATTTGTCACTGAAACAGGATGCAAGAAAATATAGGATTATTTAACATCTACTCATCTCACTTCAAGATCAGTTTAAAATTGTGTGTGTTTCATGATTTCATGATGGCAATCACATAAGGGCCATGTAAGCTAAACCCTTACATGTTTTCTGCTAATTTGGTTGATTTAGGTCATTTTCTATCATGAACTGGAAAGGATATTACAGATTAGGGGATGTAGATATAAGATTTTTCTTTTCTCCCAAAGGTCCAGCTTTACAGAAATACAATTAACTTGTTCTAAGCCATTCCTTGAGATGCTTAGAAAAATATTAGCTGATAAATTGAGGCTAAGGTAAGAGATGAGGAAAGACACTAACTGAATTAAATAAGGATGAAGTGACTCAGATTAGTTTTTTTTTTTTTTTAATTTTTTTTTATTTTGTGTACTTTCTTTCTTTTTTTTTTTTTTTATTTTACAGTGGGTTTTGTCATACATTGATATGAATCAGCCATAGAGTTACACGAATTCCCCATCCCGGTCCCCCATCCCACCTCCCTCTCCACCCGATTCCTCTGGGTCTTCCCAGCGCACCAGGCCCGAGCACTTGACTCATGCCTCCCACCTGGGCTGGTGGTCTGTTTCACCACAGATAATCTTAAACAGAGGCAAAAAGTGCTTTTCAACGTTACAGTATCAAAGATTACTGAGGAATACTTTCATCAGAAATCTGGTCCTGGGTTTGGCTATAAACAGAGAGAGAGTGAGGCATCCCACATAGATGCCTCAGAATAGCCTGCCTGGACACAGATGACCAAGACCCAAAACCATTTCCTCATCATGTTAATGAAAATGGAGTTTGCCATAGCTTGTCACTAAGTTCTGTCCCACTCTTTGCGACCCCATTGACTGTAGCCCACCAGGCTCCTCTGTTCATGGGATTTCCCAGGCAAGAGTATTCGAATGGGCTGCCATTTCCTTCTCCAGGGAAGCATTTTTTAAAATTGCCACTACAACATAAATAAAATGCTCTCTGAATGTGGAGGTATTAGTGACTCCCTCGTGCCTGACTCTCTGCGACCCCATGGACTGTAGCTGGCGAGACCCCTCTGTCCACGGGATTCTCCAGGCAAGAACACTGGGGTGGGCTGCCATGCCCTCCTCCAGGGGATCTCTCCAACCCTGGGATTGAACCTGGGTCTCTGGCATTGCAGGCAGATTCTTTACCATCTGAGCCCCCAGGGAAGCCCAAAATGCTCTCAAAGAGTAATGAAATAACTACCATTAAAAAGAAAACTTGGCAGTTGCCTAATAACCAATTGCAAAAGCTAAAAATAGCTAATTTAAGGTGATACTATGATTTGCCATTATCTGAGGTGATATGGTTCAATGAATGACACTGCAAAAAAAAAAAAAAAAAAGAATAAACATTTTGTCCTATTGGGCATTCTCTAATCTATTTCCACATAGCAGTGAAGTTGACCTCAAGGAACAAACCAACTCCCATTTTAGTTTAAACAAATTCAGTGTTTTGTTTTGTTTTGTTTTGTTTTTTACATGGCTAGTGATGCCCTGGATGACCTGGAATATTTGACATCTCATCCTTGTCTCATGCTACTGTGTCCTCAACTTTTCGGCTTCTCTTGAATGCTTCAAAGCCTATTATTTTTCCTTTTGTCCCAACTTTTAAGCTTTTTCATATACTGTTGCCACAGCCTGAAAAGTCCCAGCCCTCATCACATGACTGCCTTCCCTCTTCTGGGTTACAATGTGAATGTCAGTTTCTAGTAAGGTCACTCCTTTAGCGCATCTAAAAGTTGTACTACCCTCCATCCACTTTTCTCCATCACTGCACCTTATTAATGTCAGAGCACTTATAACAGTTTATAAATACATCTATGTGTCTAATAACTTACCTAGTATCTCTTATCTCAAATTTGATTGTAAGTCTCACAAATTTTTGATATTGCCTGAGGTATGAAATAACAATTTGTTGAAGAAACTGACAAAATACCTCTCTCCGTCTCCAAACCACTCCATTAACGTACATGAATGGGCAGTTGGCTAAATTCACGCCTTTAGATGCAGTTTTAAAATTAGTAATCACATTCTGAATAATGTAATGAAAGGTATTATAATGTATTAGGTAATACAACAATATGATGAAAAATAATATAATTTATTTCTCCAAAGTTTATTAAGCACAATTCATAGACGCTCTACTTTATTCTAATAGTTAAATGAGATGTACAAGTTTCAAAATACAATCTCTATCAATAAAAAGCTTGAAATTTTATCAGAGCAACCCCTATACTTTATAGGTACTAGATAAACAGATATATAAGATAATTAAATAAAGTGTTGAAATAGTAAGGAACTAAAAGTGATTGTCAAAGGATTTAAAAGACTTGAGATAGGATATTAATTTGTTTAAGCATACAGGAAAGAAAAGCCCCAAGGAAGAATATTTTAGCTGGGAATGCAAGCACAAAGAATGACATAAAAGGAAAGACTAGCATGCCATGTAGTAAAGAAAAAAAAGAAAGAAGGACAATCAGCCAGGTTTGGAGATTATCTGTGGGAAGTAATTTATGTGGGTTTAGGTTGAGACTGTAACCTAATGGAGGGATATTAATGCTAGATCGAGTGGGTCAGTGTGAGTTCTTAGCCAACAAGTTGTCACTGTTGATGTAAGAGAGATGATAAGATACAACTGAGGTTTTAGGGGAATCACCCAGCAGGACCTAATGGGGAACAAAATGTTCTCTGTAACAAGACAAAAGAGATAACTGAAGCAATGCATAAAAGACGGTAATGAAGATGGACAAAAGTAGGAAACATTGAAGGTTATCAGTAATTCCTTTCATCTGAAAACAGGAGATTTTATCCTGTTGGAATAAAAGACTTAGAAATTTTAAGACACTTACAAATTGAAGTTGTAACTTTTCTTATCATAAGAACACTTAAATAATAAGACATTATTTTAAGGGAAAGTTGATTCAATTTGAATAACCAAATGGTAAACTAACTTAACTTCTGACAAGCATTCCTCACACATTCACTACTGAAGTTTTTATCAGCTAGAATGAACTTCTAATCAACGGACATTCAAAATAAAATAAATGAACCAGGAGTTTGGATTCAATTTTCCTTAACCCAGAATGCTTCAGTTTTTCTTTTGGACAAAATTGGCTTAAAAACTTTGGCCCTGTGAATAATAGAAGCTTTCTTCACTTGGCATTATTCTCAGATGTCACTTCATACCTCTTTAATTTATACCAAATTCGAAGTCTTTGAGAAGCTAAGCATATAGGTCTTTTTAATGAACACAAGCTAGGAGGGAACACAGTGCTCTTTTGAGAAATTAGAGCAGAACTCTTTGAACCTTTTTCCCCCTTCATCTTGCCTGGTTTTATAAGTTTTGATTCTATTTCAATCTTTTAGTGTGTAAAAATTATTTGCATAAAGTCATCTTCAAGAAAAATTGCTCTCGGGTCTTAGAAAAAAGTCTGCTACATCATCTTAAAGCATCTTAAAAGTCACAGAAAAAAAACAGAAGCCCCAAAATTGATATTGACCCCATTCAGCAAAATCTCTTTTATCATCTATGCATTATAGACATTTAGAGGTCTGCTTTTCACAATAGATCACAATGTCAGCAAAGCACATTATTGCTTATTCCTTTCAAAAATAATGCACTACCAATTTTAATAAAATGTATTGGCTTTCCTGCCTATCTTAAAGGTAATTCCAGTCTTCTGAAGCACATTTGAAAAATACAGAAAAACATAAACAAGAAGAAAATTATTTGTGATCTCATCACCTAACTTTACCACTTTGTCTGACTCTATCTAAATTGGAATCACACTGCACATTCTACTGTATAACTTGATTTTTTCACTTGACAATACATAATAAACCCTTGTCATGCTTTTAAATACACCTCTCAAACATGCTTAATGGCTGTCTACCATTAGTGGAAGCATATTTTATTTTACTAACCAGCTATTGTAGCAGCTTTTTGACTTTTTAATTATAAATAATATTATGATTAATATCTTTGTGTAAAAACATTGTATATTTCTCTTTCTTTAAGGTGAATTTTTAGGATTGAAATTGCAGGGTCAAAGGTATTTCTATTTTATGCACTTTTAGTACATTTTGCCCAGTTGCCTATTATTCATAGAAATATAATTTCAGGTATCATCTATAGCCACTCATTTGTGACTAATGAAGCTTCGAATTGTGGTGCTGGAGAAGACTCTTGAGAGTCCCTTGGACAGCAAGGAGATCAAACCAGTAAATCCTAAACGAAATAAACCCTGAAACTCATTGGAAGAACTGATGCTGAAGTTCCAATACTTTGGCCACCTGATGCGAATAGCCAACTCATTGGAAAAGGCTCTGATGCTGGGAAAGATTGAAGGCAGAAGAAGAGGGTGACAGAGGATGAGATGGTTGGATAGCATCACCAGTTCAATGGACATGAACATGGGCAAACAGCAGGAGATAGTGAGGAGCAGGGGGCCTGGTGTGCTGCAGTCCATGGGGCTGCAAAGACTCGGGCACAACTCAGCAACTGAACAACAACAACAACAACACATGGCATTTAAGCTTTCATTTGCTTTGCCATTTTGCCCTTTGAGCTGGTCATCAGTACAAATTATCTTCTGTTGGGGTCATATACATATTCTGGGATATGAAAGCAGCTAGGTTCAGCTTCCTGCTTGCTTCTGTTGAGGAGAATCAGTGGGCTCATGATGCAATATGATATTGTGAAGGTAGTCAAGGACAAGATTATCAAGGGACGATTGGGCAGTCACTGAAGAATGCTGAGTGTGTGGGTGTACATGTGTGCACATACATGTGTATGTTTATTTAAGGTCCATTATTTTTACATGTGTAGGACTGGGCATATATGTTACTAACAAGTATGCACCAGTATGCATCAGTCAGTTTGCAAAAGTGCAACCATACATGTTGTTGCAATACTGACATAATTTCATTATTAGAAGTAGTTGCTATCGTGTGCCCAACTATCTTCCTGCCATTTGAGTGCGTAGTCCTGACTTTATACCAGAATCAAGCAAAAAAAAAAAAAAAACTATACATGGTATCACAGTGGGCTTCCAGAATGCTGTTCCAGCACTACAGCCAGCATCTATTCTTTTAAGTTGATGCCTGTCTAGTAGAAATTGTAGATATTTTTTTTAGACAACTCCTTCCCAATGAGATAATTCTTAAGAGAGTTTTCATAGTTCTTAAGGAAAGAAGTAACAGCAACTTGTTCCACTTTGGTTAGGGTAAGGGTAGTCAAGAAAAAGGGAAATAGAAAAAGTTGATTTAGGAATCAAAATCAGAGATAAATTGGATTATTTTGAATGAAGTAATTGGATGAAGGTGGTTACTTTGAAATGGTGGCCAAAGAAGGCTTCTTCCCATTGTTGACATGTAAGCTGAGCTCTGAATGAAAAAGGAGCATGAGGAAGAATATTTTTGGCAAAGGAAGAATAGTTATAAAGCCTGAAAGGTGGACATGAGCAGGAGGGAAGGGGGCAGGGCACAAACTTTATAAAAATGACATAGCCCTAGTATAGAACATAAACTAATTAGGACCAAATAAGTCCAAATTGGCAGACGACTTCCACTAGAATTTGAGCCTCAATAAATGTTCATCATAACATGTCAGCAAGCTAAATGATACACTCATCAGTGCCATGACAGTTCTGAGGTGAACCATCAAAGACAAAAGAGTGAGTGGTCGTCCAGTTCCTGGAAATCCCCACCCCTTCTCTGAAATAGTGGAACAATTGGCCCACTCATTAGCCTACAAAATTAACCAGCCCATAAAAACTAACAGGCCATATTTCAAGGCCACTCTCTTCTTCTGAAATGGCCCATACTCCCTCTATAGAGTGGTTCTTTCTAAATAAATCCATTTCTTACCTATCACTTTGTGTCTCACTAAATTCTTTCTGCAATGGGACATCAAGAACCTGAGCTGAACTCAGATGCATGATCAGTCCTGAAATCAGATGCATGATCTCAGTTGGAAGACTGTGGGTTTTGACTGAGTTTGAGTCCCAGCACGTGTGCATGCATGCTCAGCTGCTCAGTTGTGTCTGACACATTGTGACCCCATGGACTGTAGTCCGCCAGGCTCCTCTGTCCATGGAATTTTCCAGGCAAGAATGCTGGAGTGGGTTGCCATTTCCTTCTCCAGGGGATCTTCCCGAACAGGGATGAAATCAATGTCTCCTGCACTGGCAAGCGGATTCTTTACCACTGTGCCACCTGGGAAGCCCCCCACGTGGGTTCAAGTCCCAATCTGAGTTGCAGTTTCAGAAAGAGATTGACCCATTTGCAGACATCAAAGGAGAATAAAGCCACAGCATTCCAGAAAGTGGAGTGAAATGATGGGAGAGTGGAAGAAGAAAAGTTTAGCATGGTAGGAGATAAGTACATTCTTATGATGGCAAGAATGATTTTCCTCAGATAGGAAAGGAAGACACTTCTGCATGGCAGAAGGATTGGTCCAGCTGCATGTAGGTCACTAGATTTGACGTCAGACATTGAACAAACACTAACCTGATTTTAGTCAATTTTCCTATAGTCATGTACAGGTATGAGAGTCGGATCATAAAGAAGGCTGAGCCCTGAAAAATTGAAGCTTTTGAACTGTGGTGCTGAAGACTCTTGAGAGTCCCTTGGACTGCAAGGGGATCAAACCAGTGAATCCTAAAGGAAATCAACCCTGAATGTTCATTGAAGGAGTGATCCTGAAGCTGAAGCTCCAACACTTTGGCCATCTGATGAGAAGAGCCAACTCATTGGAAAAGACCCTGATGCTGGGAAAGATTGAAGGCAGAAAGAGAAGAGTGTGGCAGAGGATGAGATTGTTGGATGGTATAATCGACTCAATGTACATGAGTTTGAGCAAACTCCAGGAGATAGAGAAGGACAGGGAAGCCTGGCATGCTACAGTCCATGGGGTCACAGAGAGTCAGATATGACTGATTGATTGAAAGACAAACCTGATTTAATTTTTAATAATGTTATTAGAATTAAAAATTATCAATTTGCCAGATACATAGCTTATCTTACTGTTTAAAACAATGTTTCTCGAAATATCCACATAGGCAAGGCAGAGAAGTGCAGTCTGAATCGCTATAAAGATATCATCTTAGCTGTATATGGAATCAACTATATGTGTATGTGCCGTGCTGTGCTCAGCTGCTTCAGACGTACCTGACTTTTTGCCACCCTATGGACTGTAGCCCACCAAGCTCCTCTGTCCATGGGCTTCTCCAGGCAAGAATACTGGAGTGGATTTCCATGCCCTCCTCCAGGGCGTCTTCCCAACCCAGGGACTGAACCCGTGACTCAACATCTCCTGCATTGGCAGGAGGGTTCTTTACCACTAGTGCTATCTGGAAAGCCCAGGATCATATATATACATAATGTGTAATAATGAATGGATCAGCCATTGTGCATTTGTTCATTCATTAAATAAATACTTACTGAATGCTGACTGTGTACAAGGTATTATGCTGGGTCCTTGTATTGCAATAATAAAGAAAAGAGTCAGGTACAACTTTCTGGGAAAAACTTCATAACTCTCTTTCCTTGGGTTTCTTCTGACAACAGAGACTGCTCCCTTGTTGTTAATTTACTTTGCAAAAAGATCCTAGGGAACTAGAATGGGATAACAAGAGGAGAGAAACAGGAAGGGAAAAAGGCAATTTGAGGATGTAGTACTGAGCTGATTACCACTGTGGGCCCTTGGAGGAGTGAGCTGAAGCACATTAGAATTGTCTGCACTGGATTTGGAAGTGGGGAATGTGGACCATCAGCCCCCATCTCCCACTGATCACAGGTTGCCCAGAGGAGTGCTGACTGCCTTGCACCTCCAAAGAGGTATAGAGTGTGGTTAATTGGGCACCTTCAGTTCTCCATGTTGAGCAACCAGATAGCCCAGGATTTCTTGCATGGTCTGTGGTACCCAATAAAATTAGCTGCTAAATGATCAATTTCTAAATATAAAATGGAATGTCTGTAACAAAACTAAATTATGATGAGCAGACTGTATGGCATAAATCCTTCACAGGATGCTATAACCTCTATCATTTTTTTTCCTGAAACTACACCATTCCTACATACAGGGGGAAAGAATCAATAAATATCTGACTTGGAAAAAAAAATATCTGACTTGGGCTTCCTATATGACTTAGTGATAAAGAATCCACCTGCAATGCAGGAGATGCAGCAGGAGCCTCAAGTTTGGATCCCTGGGTTGGAAAGATCGCCTAGAGAAGGAAATGGCAACTCGCTCCAGTATTCTTGTCTGAAGAATTCCACGGACAGAGGAGCCTGGCGGGCTACAGTCCATGGGGTTGAAAAAGAGTGGGAAACAACTGAGCAACTCAACAATGCAACAACAGGAGTCTAAGCATCTTATTTAGAAACACAGAGGACATCAGCAGAAGAAACAAATAAAACAGTTGAACTGAAAGTGAAGGATGTGCAGCACAAGGGGTTTTAAGGGGGCACCTGCCTGCAGCGGGTTTAAACAGGAACAGCTTTGGGGGTGGAGGGAGTTAGGCCAAAGGGCTGTGTGAGAGAGTTTACTGTCCACGCTTGTGCTGTTTAGTCACCCTCATCACAGACCCTTCACATATGCAGTTGGCTGCACTCTACAAAAACTCAGAGGGTGTAACAGCTTCCTAGGGCGACTGCAATAAAACACCGCAAACTGAGTGGCTTAAAAAGAACAGAAATGCATTCTCTTATAATCCTGGAACCCAGAAGTCCAAAATTAAGGGGCTGACAGGGCCACGCTCCCTCTCAAGCCTGTGGTGGCGATCCTTCCATCTCTTCTAGCTCTGGTTACCCTGGGGGCTCCTTGCTCTGAGACAGCATAACTCCAATCTCTGTCTCATCTTTACACCCTATCTTCTGCATTTCCATGTCTTCATACAGTATTTCCTGCCCTCTGTGTCCATATTTCCCTCCTCTAGTAAGGGCACTGTTTCTATTGGATCAGGTAACCACACTGCCCCAGCACAACCTCTTCTTAATTAATTACATCTGCAACCATTCTATTTCCAAATAAGGTTACAAGAAAGAAAGTATATCAGCTAAGGAGCCATCACAACAACTACAGCATGCAGGACCAAAGTCTTTACTAATAAGCTGGTGGTGAGAACTGAAAGAAATTCACACCTCTGAGAAATATTGGGCAGGTGGCATAAAAATAGGAGATTCAAGAGAAGAGGTGGCTTTAGAATAGGGAGAAAAACTGAATTCAGCTTTAAACACACTGAGATAGAAGTGTTGAAGGTATTTAACCACAGACCTACCATGTCCCAGATGTTTGTCTAACACACATCTTACCATTTTTCATAATGATTCACTTGGTTGAAACTCTTCTCTACACTTTGTAAATGAAGCTTCATTAGCGCTCGAACTTTGTCCAGAGTGTGAAGGCATTGATGTCTCTGATGTTCTTTGAAGTGAAAGTGTTGGTCTCTAACGTCATGGCTGAATCTCGGGTCCCCCCTGGACTGCCCTCCAGGTTCCTCTGTCCATGGGATTCTCCAGGCAGGAATACTGGAGTGGGTAGCCATTTCCTTCTCCAAGGGATCTTCCTGACCCAGGGATAGAACCCAGGTCTCCTGCATTGCAGGCAGATTCTTTACTGCCTGAGCCGCAAGGTAAATAAGTTGCAACATACTTTCTTTAGCTATTCCTCTTTCTCATCCTTCTTACTGTGAAGGAAAAATGTTGCCTGCCATGGTACTTAACAGAGGATGTTGTAATCATGAAGCC
Organism: Muntiacus reevesi; assembly: GCF_963930625.1. Lineage (NCBI taxonomy): Eukaryota > Metazoa > Chordata > Mammalia > Artiodactyla > Cervidae > Muntiacus > Muntiacus reevesi. Next base: position 22,053,476 of record NC_089260.1, on the reverse strand, counting down.
ACCACATTACCACTTTCCCAACTCAGGATAGAAACAGGATACCCACCATCTAACAGTCAGCGGCTCTGGCCACCCCCGAGGAGACCAGGGATGAGAAGGCACAGGGTACTGACCCCAGAAAACTGAGGTCCATACCAAAGAAATGATTTTAGTGATCCCAGATGCTTGCATCTTTGCATACACAGAAAAGCACCAAATTCCTTAACTTGACATAACTGATTTTCTTTAATTAACAGTAATCATTTGATGTTCCAATTACCTGGGCTTTGTTACAAAAACTCCTATGTATCCTGGCTCCTCACCTAGACTCACTGGAGCAGTTCTTCAAAGACTACCTGAGAATCTGTCTCCCAGGCCTGAGGTCCTCAGAAAGTCCACCAATAAAGCATAATTCTCAACTTTTAGGTTGTGCACTTTCTCCCCCTCCCCTCTTCTGTTAATACATCTTTGTCTTGAATTAAGCTTTCAGTCTAGGTTAGAAAATGTGTTTTGAGGAAAAAAAGGTCCTTACAAGTTACTCCTCCTAAACTCTGAAATTTGATTTTAAAATCACTTCTCAAGTAAAACCTTGGAACATTGTTATTGCATATTTTAAAATTTTTCCACCTGCAAGTTTTAAAATATGAAATTTACCTCAATAAAACATCTTGATAGTGATCTAATTTCAGACTCTAAAAGTTACATCTCATCATACCTGTTTAAGCAAAAGTAACTAAAGTCAAATATGCTTTGCTTTGTCATAGTCCCACATGGACAATTTTTAATTAAGCATAATTAAACTCAGCCTCTTGTGTCTTATTTTATATTCCCATCCCATATGCTATATGTCTTCTTGTTAAGATGTAACTTTAATAAAAATCAACTTTTGTTCTTTTCTCGTATGCTATTATTTTATAGCTTTTAAATCCATTATTATGAGGTTTAGGTGCTGGGGATTATTGATTCTCCATACTTTTCTCCCAGCAAAGATTAAGGTAAGATAAAGGAAATGACAATTTCTAACCCGGTCTAGCCTTGAAAAAATAAGACTCAGAATAATATTGGTTAGTTTTTCTCTGGAATGACTGGGTTTGAGCAAAAAAGTGTTACTTCTCCCATGAATTCAGGAGGGGGGATGAGTTTGGGTCAGGCATTCCATCAGAAATCCCCCAAGATTGCCTAAGTACTCCTAGGTTCATTCCAGTCTAGAAGCTTTCTAAATGAGCCCCAAACTAAGCTACCTCTAAGAAAATTGGAAAAATCAAAGCACAGAGCTTTATCATTATGTTTTTCTTGATATTCATTGACTCTATATTTTAGTGTAGCCATGACTGAGTGTCTCAGTCATTGAATTGCACAGAATGGTTACTGAAATATCTCAATGTTGACCTCTGACCCTCTGTGACCCTGGAGAAGTCTAGTTCCCACTGGGGCAGCTGAAATTTCCAGGCTTGTCTATTAATACAAATAACCTCTCTTTACCCTCAGTTCACTAATCATACATATCACACATATCACATTGATTGCATTTATCACAGTTTTCTAAGTTGGCCAAGATGTCAGCAGAATGGGAAGAACTGGTTTAAATTACAGAGAGTAATGAGGGAAAATGTTAGCTTTAGACAGACTTGCTATAAGATAAATTTAGTATATTCTTATTTACAATATCATTATTTATATCAATAGTTCTTAAATTTTGCTTCATATTAGATTTAGCTGGAGAGCTCTAAAAAAATCCTGATGCCAAGACTATACCTCAAACTAACTACAACAGAATTTCTGAGACTGCAGCCTGGCTGAGAGAGTGCTTTATGGGATTCCTAATCATAGAGAACAAATATGAGATTTTGTGAAACAGTCCCAACATCTATTATTATTTTATAGGAAAGCAAGTTATTAACTGTGTATCTAAATGGGCAAAATATGTGCGTCTGAATATGATTCAGCTTTTACAGCTTAATACTATTTTTCTCATTAAGAAAATCACAAGAAAGGAGCAAAAACAGCTCTGATGTATCTGCCAAAGTGGCAGCCAATCCACCAGAGTGGTAGATACAAAAGATATCGTGATGACTTCAGTTTGATGAGATTTTGTTTTTGGTATGTGACAACTGAAAACATTTAAAAATTTTGTTTCTTTGTTAATTAATTATTTTATCTATACAGCCTGAGTTTTGCTGTAAGGAAAGGAAAATAGGCATTGGTTTGGGTGAAGGAAATTAACATGAGCTCCCTCTGTGAGAGCACTTCTGTGTTCTGCTTTGAGAGAATGTGTGTATAGTAAGGAGCCTAGAGGATGACAGGTTTGATTAAAAGAATTGATCTTTTTTTTCTTTGACTGTCAACAGCCAAACAGGATAAAATCATTAAAAACACAAAGACAAAAAACAAAAGCTAAGTAATTACCTGGGAAGACTAAATTGTGAAAAACAAATTTTAAAAACTGAATCTTGAAATGCTAACTTTTCTTTACTCTGGAAGGATGAGAAGGGGACGACAGAGGATGAGATGGTTGGATGACATCACCAGCTCTATGGACATGAGTTTGAGTAAGTTGGTGATGGTGATGGGAGTTGGTGATGGACAGGGAAGCCTGGTGTGCTGCAGTTCATGTGGTCGCAAAGAGTTGGACACAACTGAGCAACTGAACTGGACTGAGATATACTGCTCCTTTCTCTAACAGTGTGTATCATGTAACTAACATGATCATGCTGAATAATCTGTGTCAGTTATTTCACTTACAGAAGACATTTTGTTTTAACCAAGTATTCTTAACTGTTTTACCAATTGGTTTTAGGAGGTACAAGGACCTCCTGCATTTATGAATACAATAGAATTTTATGTTCATTTCTGCACTGACTTTAGGGTAAGAATTCATTGTTTTTCATTAGTTTCTCATAGAATTACCTAACCCCAAATTATTAGGCATCAAATTTTAATGGCTCAAAATTTATTATATAAATTATTTAAATCTAAGTCCTCAAGGGCTAAATTTACATTTGTCTTTTATCTCAACTCCAAATTGAGCAATATTTAAAATTAATATAATGCATATATTGCACTATCAGGGAACAAAATAAGAAGAATAAAAGTTGACTTTGGTCATTTCCGTGGGCTGACTTTATAGAGAAATGCTGAGGGAAAGTAAATACTCACTTTGGTGGTAGAGTGATTAGCAAGTTCCCTGTAACTCCTTTTGTGATGTTTTCCAAAAGGAAGATACAGCTGCAGGCGCCACATACTAAGAAAAGGAAGGAAAATAGCTATGAATCTGCTAAAGAAAAGCAATAAGAAGGGTATTAGATGGCATTATGTGAAATGAAGTAATTTCAACAGAGAAAGATAAACAACATATGATATCACTTATGTGTGGAATCTAAAAACACTACAAAATAGTGAATATAGCTAAAATGTTAGCAGACCCATAGAGGGAGATAACAAACTAGTGGTTACCAGTAGGGAGAGGGAGGAGGCGCAAAATAGTGGTTGGGGAGTGGGAGGTACAAACTAGTGTGTGTAAGAGAGACCCAAGAATTTATTGTATAACACAGGAAAGATAGCTAATATTTTTAAATAACTGTAATTGGAAAGTGACCTTCAAAAATTATATAAAAATTTTTAAAAATATTCTTTTTAAAAAAGAAGTTTGTTAGAGACTGGAAGATGGAAATTCAAAAAAAAAAGTGCAATGAATTCCAAGCCATCCATTTCCCCTCTTTTGACTTGCTGTTTTTATACTTTTTTGTTGGTTACAGCTGTGTTCTCAATAGATGAGCAATTACATAGTGTTAATTTTAATTTAACCTGTGAATAATGGTGATTAAGAGATCTATAATCCAAGCATGCTAATTAAGCACCCTTTGTATGAGTTCTAAGAGTGGGAGATTTGGGTGTCTATCCATTAGCCATGTTTGTGAGCCCATGGTTTCATCCAGCAACGATGATATTTCACTGGGTTTTATTGCCTAGTATCAATTTTATACCCTGTCCTTGTTCATGTAAGGCTTTTCAGAAACATCAATGGAGTTGTACTAAAATATCTTAACCACTGCCTTCTTGCTTTTTTGAGAGAAAGAGGCTATCTGTATGACAAGTAAGATTGCCTGCAATACCATGTCACAGCTCATTTATTTAAAGATTTATCATTCATCATTGTCAGAGACCCTGAGGACTGAAGAACACCATTGTGTATGTCTCATGATCATTGTGAGCTCTTTAAAGTGTTTAGAAGACTAGTCACAATGAAACTCAAGGCATGAGTAGGAAATAATTTTAACTTCTGAAATGGATTTTTTTCATTTAAAGAAGAGATTTCCGTATAGAGCTGAGCTAACAAAGACCACAAATTATGCACGTTTAAAGGCTTCTGATGCTTTATAATTTTATTTTTTATGCCCTCCTCCCACACACAGCAACTTGTGCAGAACTTAAACAAGGAGTAAGTAATCAACATTTATTATTAATTTGGTATGCATGGCAGAAAGCAAAGAAGAACTAAAGAGTCTCTTGATGAAAGTGAAAGAGGAGAGTGAAAAAGTTGGCTTAAAACTCAACATTCACAACACTAAGATCATGGCATCAGGGCCCATCACTTCATGGCAAATCGATGGGGAAACAATGGAAACAGTGAGATACTTTATTTTCTTGGGCTCCAGAATCACTGCAGATAGTGACTGCAGCCATGAAATTAAAATATTCTTGCTCCTTGGAAGAAAAGTTATGACTAGCCTAGACAGCATGTTAAAAAGCACAGACACTACTTTGTGACAAAGGTCTGTGTAGTCAAAGCTATGGTTTTTCCAGTAGTCATATATGGATGTGAGAGTTGGACTATAAAGAAAGCTGAGCACTGAAGAATTGATGCTTTTGAACTGTGGTGTTGGAGAAGACTTCAGAGTCCCTTGGACTGCAAGTAGATCCCACCAGTCCATTCTAAAGGAAATCAGTCCTGAATGTTCATTGAAAGAACTGATACTGACGCTGAAATTCCAATACTTTGGCCACCTGATGTAAAGAACTGACTAATTTGAAAAGTCCCTGATGCTGGGAAAGATTGAAGGCAGGAGGAGAAGGGGATGACAGAGGATGAGATGGTTGGATGGCATCGCCAACTTAATGGACATGAGTTTGAGTAAACTTTGGGAGTTGATGATGGACAGGGAGGCCTGGCGTGCTGCAGTCCATGGAGTTGCAAAGAGTGGAACACAACAGAGTGACTGAACTGATGTGTGTATGTACATTTGTGTAGGTATTTTATAGTTAAAGTTTATTTCCTTGTGGTGAGAACTTTAAAGATCTACTCTTAACAATTTCCAAAGGTACGATACAATGATAGGAAATTTAGGTATCTAAATTGACAAAATACCCATTTGCAAACACTTTAAGGATATGACCCCCAAATCACCAATTAATGCCGAATCATTTGTTAATGTTTTTCATAAACAAGCATCTGCCAATGAAGGCAGGTAAACTAAATTCATTCTTTAAATTTTTGTTTACATTCTTGGATATTTGTCTTTTTCTCTCAAATTTTCTTTTTGAAATCTTGTCTTGGCAATGTATTTTAAATGTCCAAGAGCTTTTTCTATTTTCATTGCCCTTTTTTCTTGGTATCTAGTTCTTTAGGGTGGAGAATCTTTTTGAATATCCCTGAGAGTAAAAATTTAGTTTCTTAAGGCTAGATATTTCTTCCTGGTTGAGAAATACATATATATATTTACATATATATTTATAAATATTAAAAATTTTATAGTATATATTATAAATTTATATATAAATATAAAATAATATATTTATTAAGATAGTACATTAAAATACAATAACTTTATTAAATTTATATTAAATTTAAATATATTTATTTATGTATACATATATATATGTTCACTTCTATTTCTTTTTTATTCTGAAAGCTTTCTTGGACTATTTGATGAGGCGTGGTAATTTATTTAATTCTTGAAAGTAGATGAGGATACTGACTGATATCTTTGCATATATGAGCAGTTTATCACCTCTCATTCAACTTTGCTTTAGGGTTAGTAGGCAAAATCCAACCATTACGGGGTGAAGCCTCACAAACACCAGAAAGCTTGAGTGGAGCTGACTCTGAGATGTTCGGAGCCAAACAGATTCCTTCATTTTCCCCAGTTTTTCTAATTTACTAACAACAACAACAAAAAAAAGGACTGATATTTTGCCTTGGAGAGAGGAGATAATCTACATGCACTGTGATCTGCATAATAAGAGAATTATCTGCGATGAGTAAAAAGCAGAAGGGACTGTTTTCTTTTAGTGCACTCCTGGGACTTATATTTTATTAACATTGTCTGTGCTGTCTTACAATTTTTAGGGGTAGAGGTTAATCTTTAGATTTTTGTTTAGCAGAGATACAAATAATTTCTGTGCAGTAGAAAAGGTGATCCTAGAGATGACAGTTTGTGTTCCAGATGGACATTAACCAGCTGTGTATCTAACCTAGCATGCCTACCCTACCATAATTTCTATTAAATTGCCTCCCTATAACTTTATTAACTCCCTCATTAGTTGAATTTAATATCTTTGACATATGTTCATTTGGTAATTATATGAGAGTCATGCTCTTATCTTTCGGGATATTATATTGGATAGCTAGTTGTTAAAACCTAATCAGATGACCAGGAACAAGTCCGTGGTCTGATAAAATAAGATTTATTGATTTGCAGCCAGGGAGCACACTCCAGAGGAATTCTGCTGGGCCAGAGGGAGGAGGGAAGTGTCTTTTATAAGGTCTGGCTTTTCACTGAAGGACTCTAAGGAGGTGGCTCAGTGGAAAAGAGTCTGCCTGCCAATGCAGGAGACTCAGCAGACGTGGGTTCAATCCCTGGGTCAAGAAGATCCCCTGGAGGAGGAAATGACAACCCACTTTATTAATCTTGCCTGGAAAATCTCATGGGCAGAGGAGTCTGGTGGGCTACAGTCCATGTGATTGCAGAGAGTCAGGCATGATTGAGCACACACACACCTTCAGTCCAGGACTGCTTGCTTTTTCTGAAGCAGGTTTAGAAGAAGTGGGATTGACTAGGCACTGGGTCTGCCTTAAGGTGAGGAAGACCTGGCATTTCAATATTCCCAGTGATAAATGAAAACTGCCAAATGGGTCTGGAGCATCACTGATGAGAAAGCAGCAGTCAGCTGAAGAGGGACAGGTAGTAGCATTTTATAACAGCCCTGAGATCTTGAGAAACGGTGTTTTCTGTTCACTTTAAAGCTGGCTTCCTCTGTTTGTTTTCACAGCCTGAAGAACGGCAAAGTGCTCTTTTCCTTTTCAGTTTAAGGTGACTTGCCCTCTTTCAGTCTTGGGTAGGTTTTTACTCGTTCCTGGCATGAGAAGGTGGGAGATGGAAGGTGAGGTAGATATTTAACATCTTACCACCTTCACTTCTTCCCTCTTTTAAGTCCTATTTTTTTTCTCTCTGGTCATCTCTGCAACATTCTACTTCTGAGTCTAGAGAGGGGTCAGCAAACTTTTTCTGTAAAAGGCCAGAAAAAGAAGTACCACAGATTTTGAAAGCCAGATGGTTTTAGTCACAACTGCTTACTTCTACCATTATAACAAGACAACATGCAAAGAAAATTCATATATGAATAGCTGTGTTCTAATAAAAATTTGTTTATAAAATCAGACAGTAGACAGGCCATAATTGCACATTTGGTCCATGGCCATAGTTGCTTATCCTGATCTAAAGTTTCTCTCTGTTTCTCCCAAAGTGATCAGCTCCTTTTTTTTTCTTTTTTACCATTGTCCCCACAACATCTTTTCTTAGCTTGACTTCCTTTGCTGATTCATCCTTCAACATTCTCATTTGATTTTGATGTTTCAGAAATTCACTGAAAGATATACTTATAGTCCATCTTACTTTCACTTTACTGTTACAAGTTTTAAATTTCTTTTATCATCTTTGTAGCAAGGTCTTTTATGAGATATGAGATAATTTCTTGGGCTCAACTTGTTATCTCGAACTGGAGACAATATAAAACTTTTTAATGAAAGTGAGTCAAAATAAAATACTTGCATTGCTCATTAAGGTATGCCTAGAATGATTATTTTATCACTATCGGCATTTCTTAAGGTTCCAAATTTTCATAGTGAATAATGCTGGCATAGTTTTTCATCTAAAAGAGCTTCATGTCCCAGAAAAGCTGAAAATAGTTTTAAAAAATAGGTTTAAGAGAATAGATATATTAACAACAACATACATTTGCTTGATACTGGTAAATGTTTAAGTGAAGCAATACTACAAAAGAGATCTGATTCTGAAATATTAGTTTATTTGTTGTTGTTCAATTGCTTAGTGGTGTCTGACTCTTTGTGACCTCATGGACTGCAGTAAGCCAAGCTCATCTGTCCTCCACTATTTCCTAGAATTTGCTCAAATTCATTGAGTGGGTGATGCTATCTAACCATCTCATCCTCTGCTGCTCCCTTGTTTTGTCTTCAATCTTTCCCAGTATCAGGGTCTTTTCCAATGAGTCAGCTCTTTCCATCAGGTGACCGAAGTATTGGAGTTTCAGTTTCAGCATCAGTGAATGAATGAATATTCAGAGTTGACTTCCTTTAGGATTATTATGTACATAGAAAAAACTTTAAAATCAAACATTTCTGTTTGGATCTCAACCATCACCTCTTTTTCTTTAGGTTCTTTTATAAAGGTACAGATACAAAAATATCAAATACACATGTACAGTACAGGTTTTGTAAATAATGATTCATTCATTTTCTAATGTACAGAACTTTCTGAAAATTCTAGATTGGGGAGCATGTCTGGGAATTCAGGCCAAGGTAGGGATATTCCACTATTTATTGCAAATCTACTCTTTAACTTCCATCTGTGGGAAGAACTGAGTTTTTGAAACAGATTCCAAGTATATTCACCCAACCAGATACATGGATTGTTGCAAGCTTCTTCAGAAATCCAGTCACTATCAAACTATAGGTTTGCCTCCAGAAGGAGAAATGGAGGGGAAGCCTTGGCTTCTGTTAACAATGCAGGAAAGGGTGAAACAGTTTTTACTTTTGAGACACAGTAATGTTACCCACTGCTAAAAGGACCAAATGGATATTAATCCATTACCAGTTACATGAGTTATTCTTTCAATCATGTAGTACATACAGGGTGGAAAGATAAACAAAGATTCTCTTCTCTGTTCTCCTCATTGTGAAAAGAAATGAAGATCTCTTTGCCTATGGTAAATGAAGGCAGAGCTAAGAATAAAAGGGCTCCTCCATTCCCTCAAAACTCATAAAAGAAAAATGAATTATAAATGCAACTAACACTCTACTAAACATCATTTAATCTATAATTCTATATTGCAGATACAGTCAAAATCTTCTCTCTCTCTCTCTCTTTTTTTAACCTAAAAACATGTGGAAGATTTCACAAAAGAAAGGAAACTTGGGAATTATAAATAAACAGCTAAATACCTGGGCTTACCTAAAAGAGTGAAATCAGTCATAAACTAGTTAACAATGTGGGTATCTTAAGGGTATGACTTTTCCAAGCTGATCATTTTAGAACTGGTGAGTGGCAGCAGCTAGAATCACATATGCAGAACCTTTAAGGTATCTTCTTCAATAGCATCTCGACAGACAGTAATTAGGTTTAGACTCCAGCAGCCTGCAGCTGAGGCTGTGTCACATGCTGACGGATGCTTACGCATCACAGCATGACTCACAGAAGGTAAAAAGTAAAATGAATCATCTTGGCTCCCTCTCCTTATTTTTCGGAAAAAAAAAGAAAAAGAAAACTGGAAGAAGCTCCCACTTCCACTTGAGAAAAAATTGAAAGTGAAGCACCCAACATCCTATGATAAAAGCAATATTTCAAAGAGGTTTAGATTTGTGGCTGTTGCTAAGATTGAACCTGAAATTACAAGACTTTATCAAGAGCCAATCAACCAGTTAGTTGTACTTTTTTCCATTGAATTGGTTCTGCGTCATACAGCAACCTTATTATACACACGATAAATAAATTCACCAAGTGACTATTTTAGGTATAAAAGCAAGCAAAGGGTGAAATAATTGAACTCTCTTTATCTAGTCTATAATTACTAATGAGGAGTAAGAACCCAGTACGTCATTCCTTTGTGCTGCCAACTAAAGAATGTCACTCTCCCTCTGGCTCTACAAAGATCAAGTCAGTAGCCACTGCAGCTGCTGACCTCCAGCACCCCCGAAAGCAGTTCAGGGTAGGGATCAAAAATGAGGCACTGTGCTCTGGGAAAAACTGGCAGAACAGGACTTCAGACAGGTATTTTCAGAAGAAAAAATTTTGAACCCAATTTTCTGTGTCTTTGCATACTTAGAGAAGCACTAAAAGCTTTAATGAAGACATCTACTGTTTGTGACCAACAGAAATGTTCTACTGAGGTTCATGCCTCATTGCATTCACCCCCTAAACCAAAATTGCATATATCTTGACCACCCCTGGGCTTTCCTGGTGGCTCAGCTGGTAAAGAATCCACCTGCAATGCTGGAGACCTGGGTTTGATCCCTGGGTTGGGAAGATCCCCTGGAGAAGGGAAAGGCTACCCACTCCAGTATTCTGGCCTGGAGAATTCCATGGACTGTATAGTCCATGGGGTCGCAAAGAGTCGGACATGACTGAGCGACTTTCACTATTTTGCTTGACCACCAACCCCCGCCCACCCCACTCCCCGCCGCCCCTTATTTCTTCAGAGTGGTTCCTCAGCTCACTGAGAGAGATTCTGTCCTCTGGGCTACAGTCCTCAGTAAGTTTCCAAAGAAAACTGAAACTCACATTTCTCACACTGTGCATTTTCTTTCCCACTTAAAAGTGCAAATCATCTGCCTAATTTGTTCTTTATTAAACATTATTTATCCTTTTGTCCATCGCAACTTGACACTGAATTACTATCCAACATGCATAACCCCTCCTTTCCCCACCATCACCATCATTCTCCACTTAGATATTATCAAGAGGAAATAATAACTCATTGGATTTTTAAAAGAGGTATGCTACAAGATAATTTTAAAATACAGCAAAACCATAACTCTCGTACAAATAAAAAATGAACATGAAGCAAATTAATTAACATTAATTAATGAGGGATTGAGCAAAGGCATTAAAAATTGGTTCAAAGGAGAAGTCAAAGAGAAGAAACATACATAGGTAGTAAAGCAATGATGAATTGGTATGTTAATAGATGTAAAACAGGCTCCTTTCTCAGGAGTTGGGGGATCTGTCTACCTTCACTGGAAAAAATGCATTTGCATATCTATGGTCAGGAATACTTTGCATCAATATCAATTTTCTAAACTTACAGAGCCATAAAATAGCTAAAAAAAATGAAGTGCACAAAATACTCTAGATTTAGATACGGTAGAAAGTTGTGCTACACAGTGGTTAGCATTCCATAAAATATGAAATCTTGTTTTTTGTTTCTTTTTATTTCCTGACAGCAGCAAGAGTAAATTTAGATTTCAGTTCAACAAAACCACTAAACAGAAAAGTATGTACGTGTTTGATATGATCATACACACTTTAACTCATTCTACTGTGTGCATATGGAAGATAAACCCAAAGATAGCCAGATAACTTGCTTTGTAACTACTGATGAAGCAGAAGTCTTCTACTATTCATTGACTTCTTTATTATTATTTCTTATATACTCAATCATCAGGATCTGCCCTATTGATTTTCCTTTTGTACGCTCTCTTACATCTCACCATTGTTTTTCATCTTCACCTTAGACCACCATTATTAGCCCAACCATCAGTCAGTAAATCACTCAGCAGTTGGGTTATGATACCATTTAGTCTCACTTCTTTGAATATATGTTTACTGATGGACACAATACTGTTAGAGTGGAAATAACATTTTCATGGGACTCTTCAATCAAAAGTCTTTTAAGACTTACATTCAAGGGCAATTGGTTAATGGAAAAGCAACTACAACATGAATAAGCCACTTTAAACTCTTTTTTAAAAAACAAGCTAGTTGATATATAAACAAAGAGAAAAATCAAACCTGGTTTATGGTGAGTAAAATTCAGATAGGTCAACAAGTAGGTAAAATGGAAACTTTTTCCAAAAGAGTTTTAGAGGCTACTAGATCCAACTTTAAAAATTTCTTCTATAAGGGATAGAAATGACTTTTAAAAGAGATTTCCATGTTCACTGAAAGTTCAAAATTCATTGTCTCTGTCTTCGCTGTGACAGTATGCTACAGCTTCAGACTGATTTAGAGGACCTCAGTTGAAGTTTTGGCTCATTATTTCTCAGTTGTATCACTCTGGTCAAAGTTTTCAGCTACTCTCAGCTACATTTCTTGTTTTGTAAAATGGAAATACAAATGATAACAATGCTACTTATTCTCCAGGGTTATTGTAAGAAGGACTGGAGATTGAAAATACTGAAATAATTACTAACTGATAAAATATTGTTCAGATACTAACAGTACTAAAAGCTATGTGCTGTACTTAAGTTGTGTCCGACTCTTTGTGACCCCATGGACTGTAACCCGCCAGGCTCCTCTGTCCATGGGGATTCTCCAGGCAAGAATACTGAAGTGGGTTGCCATGCCCTCCTCCAGGCAATCGTTCCAACCCAGGTCTCCCACATTGCAGGTGGATTCTTTATCATCTGAGCCACCAGAGAAGCTATAGTGCTAGCTTTTGCCTCTTCCACATAATTTATTCTTCACTGTACAAATTTTGCAATTACCAGTGATAGAAACTAATAATAAATTAGAACATAAACTGCCTCAAGTTGAAGACTTTCTGCCATTTTCTTCCAAGAACAAATACACTGTTGCCTTTCCACCAAGAACAAAAGTTACTTCAGTGCCTAGGTTCCCATGAAGAGTGTGTCAGTGATATGCAGTTTGATGTAACTGTTTTCATCAATTTCTTACTCACAATTTTACTCAGTTACACTAGATTTTGACATTCGAATTTCATTTAAAGAATATTCAAACAGATAAAAACTTAGTAATAGCTAGAAATTTTTATATGGAATATAACAAGAGGGATTTTAAAAACTATATTAACTTAGGTCATAATTTAGAAATATAAGTATACATTGTATCAAAACAAATCGCAACAAATGACTATGTAAAATGCAATGTCTTATCTTCAACTATTACTAATCTAAGTGAATAAAGTGTCACACAAAGTAAAAGGTAATTAATATCTTATTAAATATCTACCAAGTGTCAGGCACAGTTTTGGGTTACCCTGTGTTGGGTTAAACTCTGTGGAGATGCTTTACTGAATTAATAATTATTATGAATCAATACATTATTAACTGGGTTTATGTGGAGGTCTCAGAAAGTATACTTTTAAACAAGAATTTGAGTGCCGGTAGTTTATTTTGGAAATGACTCCAGGAAGTAATCTAAAAAAGTATGGAAGTGAGATAAGGCAGGGAGGACAGGCATTAAAGAGTGCTTTACTGAGCAGTTTTCCTCTGTGGGCAGCATAGGAAAAAGCCAATTTATAACCCGGTTATAATGAGACTGTAGGAAACATGCCTTGGAGTTTTTCCTGTAAGAGCTAAGAGAAAGCTGGAATATTCATTCATCAACTTCCATTTCTAAAGGAAATTCAATAAATATTCATTGGAAGGACTAATGCCGAAGCTCCAGTACTTTGGTCACTTGATGTGAAGAGTCGACTCATTGGAAAAGACTCTAGTGCTGGGAAAAATTGAGGGCAGGAGGAGAAGGGGACAATAGAGGATGAGATGGTTGATGGCATCACCGACTCAATGGACATGAGTTTGAGCAAATTCCAGGAGACAGTAAAAGACAGAGAAGCCTGGCATGCTCCAGTCTATGAGGTCACAAAGAGTTGGACACAACTTAGTGATTAAACTGCAACAACTTCTGTTCCTCACTGGTTAAAGATTTCTACTATGGCTTTAATCCTTCAGAAACTATAGAAGAGCATACTTGAGGCCAGAGAATACCCTCAGGCAGAAAGACACAGGGAGTCACTGACCTGAGGGAGCCATCTGCAGAAGTAGACCACGGGATATGGGTGGGACATCTGCAGCATCTACTACATTAAATCAGTGAACCTTGTCATTATGCTAATCATTGAGGGGACACCAAAGAAACCAAAAGACTAATGCATCCTATGAGTTGGATCTCTATGTCATGTACAGACCATGTATCACGTACTGAGCTAGACACCAGGAGAAAAATAAACAATAAAATACAATCTGTGAACTTAGGGGTCTTATATCAGGATGAAGAAGTATATACAGGCCAAGATAAAAGAGGTAATTTAAAGAGCTACATAAATTTTGAGCGCCTCCTAAAAAAGCAAATCTAAGTGAAGTATTCAGATACAAAGAAAAATGAAACAAAGATATGGATGAAAATGATTGACAAATACACACTACTGATACTATATTTAAAGAGATGACTAATAAGAATTTACTGTATAGCTCAGGGAACCCTACTCACTGCTCTGTGGAGACCTAATTGGAAAGGAAATTCAAAAAAGAAGGGATATATGCATACATATAGGTGATTCACTTCACTGTGCAGTAGAAAGTAGCACATTGTAAAGCAATGATACTCCAGTAAAAACTAATTTAAAAATAAAAATAATAAATTTTAAGTTATTCAATAAAACTACAGAATCAACTATAAAAAAAGGAAAGAATGATCTGAGCAGAGAGATAAGCTGAAGTGAGGTTTTAAAGATGAGTTGGTTGAAGGACTGAAGAGGAAACATAGGAGACAAGAGACATATCATACGTAACCTGGTGTTGATGTGTTGAAAGCCTTGGGCTAAGATTGTGCCATGATCTTGGGCTAAGATCACATCACAATGGTGTGATCACTCACCTACAGCCCATTCTGAAATGTGAAGTCAAGTGGGTTTTAAGAAGCTTCACTGCAAATAAAGCTGTTGGAGGTGATGGAATTCCAGTTGAACTGTTTCAAATTCTAAAAGGTGGTGCTATTAAAGTGCTGCACTCAATATGCCAGCAAATCTGGAAAACTCATTAGTGGCCACAGGACTGGAAAAGGTCAGTTTTAATTCCAATCCCAAAGAATGCTCAACTACTGCACAATTGCTCTCATCTCACATGCTGGGTAAAGTAATGCTCAAAATTCTCCATGCCAAGCTTCAACAGTATGTGAACTGTGAACTTCCAGATGTTCAAGCTGGATTTAGAAAAGGAAGAGGAACAAGAGGTCAAATTGCCAACATCTGTTGGATTACAGAAAAAGCAAGAAAATTATAGAAAAACATCTATTTCTTCTTTATTGATTATGCCAAAGACTTTGACTGTGTATATCACAACAAACTGTGGTAAATTCTTCAAGAGATGGGAATATTAGAACACCTTACCTGCCTCCTGAGAAATCTGTATGCAGGTCAAGAATCAACAGTTAGAACTGGACATGGAACAATAGATTGGTTCCAAATTGGGAAAGGAGTACATCAAGACTGTATATTGTCATCCTGCTTATTTAACTTATATGCAGAGTACATCATGCAAAACCTGGGCTGGATGAAGCACAAGCTGGAATAAAAATTGCTGGGAGAAATATCAATAACCTCAGCTATGCAGATGATACCACCCTCATGGTTGAAAGTGAAGAGGAACTAAAGAGACTCTTGATGAACGTGAAAGCGGTGGGTGGACAAGTTGGCTTAATACTCAACATTCAGAACACTAAGATCATGGCATCCAGTCCCACCACTTCATGGCAAATAGATGGGAAAACAATGGAAACGGCGAGAGACTTTATTTTCTTCGGCTCCAAAATCACAGCAGATGGTGACTGCCACTGTGAAATTAAAAGACGCTTGCTCCTTGGAAGAAAATTTATGACCAACCTAGAGAGCATATTAAAAAGCAGAGACATTACTTTGCTGATAAAGGTTCATCTAGTCAAAGCTATGGTTTTTCCAGTAGTCATATATGGATGTGAGAGTTGGACTATAAAGAAAACTGAGCACTGAAGAATTGAACTTTTGAACTGTGGTGTTGGAGAAGGCTCTTGAGAGTCCCTTGGACTGCAAGGAGATCCAACCAGTCCATCCTAAAAGAAATCAGTTCTGAATATTCATTAGAAGACCTGATGCTTAAGTTGAAACTCCAATATGTTGGCCAGCTGATGTGAAGAACTGACTCACTGGAAAAGACCCTGATGCTGGGAAAGATTGAAGGCAGGAGGAGAAGGGGACGACAGAGGATGAGATGGTTGGATGGCATCACTGACTTGATGGACATGAGTTTGAACAAGCTTTGGGAGATGGTGAAGGACATGGAAGCCTGGTGTGCTGCAGTCCATGGGTTCATAAAGATTTAGACATGACTCAGCAACTGAACTGAACTGAAGATTGTGCCAATAGAATGGAGCAAAGACATGGTATCTATGGCCCAGTTGCTCATTTCCCACCAAGGTCAATCCTTTACTAGCATGTCTTTCAACACCAAAGTGGTTGGACACTTTGAAATCATATTTTAGGCCCCCTTCCAGTTGGAGTGCCACATATAATTAGGATAAAAAAAGGGAACCCAACTATTGCAGAGATTAAAACTTACATCCCTGAAAAATTAATCTTAAATTGACTTCCATACCCACCTCCCTTGTGTCAACAGTTTTCCTGGTCTTTTGGCTAGATTGATTTACCTGCTGACTTGTTTTTCATCAAAATGAACTTGGGAGTTCTAGACTACGATTTTAGCTCCAAATCTCTCTAGGTGTTGGTCATTTTCTATGCCTGCATCCTATTTCTTAAGAATAGAAAGTTTTTATGACCAAGCTTCCATCTTATCTTACACTCTGGGTCCCTGTTTTGAGTGCAGTTCTTCTGGAAATAAAGTAATGATTTGTTACAGAAGTTTTCCCTGGAACTAAATTTCAGGTCCTAAATTGAATAACTGGATCCTTGCTGTCATGTTTCCCATGTGCCTTTCCACAAAAATTTTGCTGAGTATCTACCAATGACCCTCTTGATAGTATTTTCAGTTCAGTTCAGTCACTCAGTCGTGTCCAACTCATTGCTACCCCATGGACTGCAGCATGCCAACAACAAAATTAAATTGAGTGTCAAGTAAAAATACCAGCATATAATTGTCTCTCAAGGAATGTCAATATCTTTCCTGCCCCGATTTCTTTCTATTCTCATGCCATTTTAGGACTTGCATTTCTGATCTCCTTTCTTCTGATACCTTACCCTCCCTTCTTAACATCCATCAGTACCTTACTTGTCACTTATGACCCTAGATCTCGTATCAGATTCTTTGTAACTATTTCTGATACAACAAACCTAGTCTTATCAATCTTACTTTTCTTCACCCTTTCTCATATCCTGCCTTGTAATACATATTTTTTAGCACATCAGCAAATGTCGTGAGGAAGTTTTTCTGTAACTCACTGAATTGATAGCTTTGGGAAAGTTCCATTGTTGAAGGACTGAGATTGATACTGCTCTCCTAAAATGCACTTCAAGCCTAATTATACAGAAGTTATTCTTGTATGTCAGACTTTGGGTGGTTCTTTTGTCCATTCTGTGTTTTTCTCTAATTTTTTTACAGTGGGGGGAAAAACAGTAGCAAAACTAATTTCATTTAAATGTGGTGGGGCAGTAGGAATTGAAAACTGAGTGAGATTTGCATTAAAAAAATTACTAAATTTTCACTTTAGTTTGGCATGGTTCAAGACCTCATAGTATACCAATAATGTGGTAGCTGCATAGAGATATAGAACCAGAAGAAGCATGTGATATACTTACTTTTAAAACAAATATATGGGACCAATCCATTTCTGTTTAAGAGAACTAAAACCTTAGAGCACGCATTTTAGATCTCTTGATAAATATGTTCAATAAAATACATAATTTGATTGTAAGGAAAGGCTGAAATTATTCTCTGGATTCACTGCAATAAATTCATAGCCTCAGGAGATTTTTTTTTTTTCTGTAAAAATAAAATGATGTGATTTGAAGCTTGAATATGATCCCACTGGGAGGCAAGATGAGCAGAAATGAGAAAAGTACTGGGGGCAATAGATCAGAAGATACTCTTTCAAATGCTGCAAGGGACAAAAGACAGCTAGAGGAGACATCTTAGCCAAGGAAGCAGAGGGGAAGGGTGGCATGCGCTTTCATAACTATCACAAAGACACCAAAACTCATGACAACACTTGTCAATTCTAAGTGATAATAAGATTCTACAGACTTGATTTACACGTGGCCACAGAATCATGTAATATGACGGTTTTCTGCTACAGACTACTCTGTACCATTCTAACAGTGTGGAATGAGGCCAGGGTATCAATACTTTCAAAAATCTCTACACAGAACTCTAAAGTATTGCATGTTTGGGAAATACTAACATAATAAAGGGGGCAACAGAGGATGAGATGGTTGGATGGCATCACTGACTCAACAGATATGAATTTGAGCAAACTCTGGGAGACAGTGAAGGACAGGAAAGTCTGGCGTGCTGTAGTTCACGGGGTCACAAAGAGCCAAACATGGCTTAGTGACTGAACAAAACATAAGAAAACCCTAAGGTATGAGAGGGGCTGAATAAATTTAAAACATACGGAAAGGAGAATTTGCCATTTGCTGCAACTACCACCATTCCATATTATAGCACTAAGTGCACATTTTGTATTTGGTAATGAGTTGTAGACACAAAGGGATGTAAGAGTGGAGACTTCAATTTAGGCTTATTAAGTACAGTGTCACAAAATGTGCCTTGCTATGCTGCCCTTGAATAAGAATATGGATATGATAGTTCTCTCTATCCAACCTATTTCAAGCAAGTAAACCTTGTGTACATGTGTGTGTAAGTGCCTATATGTATATGTATGTAGATGTTTATGCATTGGCAAGTTTGAGATCTGATTTGATATTTTATCTTGGGGAAGTATACCTAAGATAATTCTGACCTGAATGTATTCTGATTTTTTCTTCAACTTCATCAGAACTAATTCCAGCCATGAGACCAATACTCTGCTGAGTTGCAGATTCCTATTATCCATTAGCTCTTCCATATGCTGAAGGATGGTCAGATGGCCAAGGGCTTGAAAAGGGGTCCAGTGGAAAATCAGAGGCCTAATACAGATGTTTTATTTGTTCTTCTCTTTTTTCTTTGTCCCTAGATCCTACATAGGCAATGGATCTTTTTGCACTGATGACAATCTAGTTAACTTTTACTCTGAGGGGATCCTGAATGTGCTGCAGTGAGATTATGAATGATGCTTTTTTCTCAAAAATTAGGTCAGATTCTACGTGTATCAGGGCAAGATGGGAAGGGGAGACTGGGGAGACCAGTAAGAGTCACAGCAAAGATGACTGATTTTTGCTTTTCGATACTGTTGGTATTTTTTTGAAGCAATGCATTGCATTGTCCTTACATCCTTCTTCAGTTTTTAGGTTAGAACACACATTACTGCTGATGACTATGTCCTACCTAGTGGCCATCCTCTTAATTACTCTGAGCTGCATTTGATTACAACTTGCTTCAGGGATTATGGTATTATTTTATCATATTACATCTTTCCATCATCTCTTCAGCTTCTCTGTAAGTAAGGACTATTCTGCTCTGGAAGTACCTCATCAGATTGTTATGTTTGCTCTGTAAGTTCAGTTATTAATGTTCTGGAACATTTCCTCCGCTAATTTGTTCCAAAGTATAAATTTATAGGTCACCATTATAGAAAATCTCAAATGTCACAAGAGGAAGCTTCCCATAAGATGATAATGTTCTTCTCTATTTCCCATCCTTGCTGATACCTATCGCATATTAAGGTGTCCTTAGACAATTTCTGTTCTGTGCAATCTACTCACTTAAAATTTTACTGATAGAGCTAAGATATACCACTGTGATAACATGAAAAATTATAGTAACAATGAAATTGGCTATTAGATTTAACTTTGGATCTAGCATGATAGTTTCTATATTACTGTTCAGTAATCTTTTTCTTGAAATGGTATGGACCTAACAGAAGCAGAAGATTTTAAGAGGAGGTGGCAACAATACACAGAAGAACTATACAAAAAAGATCTTAATGACCCAGATAACCACGATGGTGTGATCACTCACATAGAGTCAGACATCCTGGAGGGTGAAGTCAAGTGGGCCTGAGGAAGCATCACTATGAACAAAGCTAGTGGAGGTGATGGAAATCCATGAGCTATTTCAAATCCTAAAAGATGATGCTGTGAAAGTGCTATACTCAGTATGCCAGCAAATTTGGAAAACTCAGCAGTGGCCACAGGACTGGAAAAGGTCAGCTTTTATTCCAATCCCAAAGAAAGGCAATGCCAAAGAATGCATAAACTACCACACAATTGCATTCATCTCATACACTAGCAAAGTAATGCTAAAAATTCTCCAAACTAGGCTTCAACAGTACGTGAATTGAGAACTTCCAGATGTTCAAGCTGGATTTAGAAAAGGCAGAGGAACCAGAAATCAAATTGCCAACATCCATTGGATCATAGAAAAAGTGAGAGAATTCCAGAAAAACATCTACTTCCACTTCATTCACTATGCCAAAGTCTTTGCCTGTGTGGATAACAACAAACTGTGGAAAATTCTTCATGAGATGGGAATACCAGACCACCTTACCTGCCTTCTGAGAAATCTGCATGAAGGTCAAGAAGAAACAGTTAGAACCAGACATGGAACAACAGACTGGTTCCTAATCAGGAAAGGAGTACATCAAGGCTTACTTAACTTCCTAATCGGGAAAGGAGTACATCAAGGCTTACTTAACTTATATGCAGAGTATATCATGCAAAATGCTGGGCTGGATGAAGCACAAGCTGGAATCAAGATTGCCAGGAGAAATATCAATAACCTCAGATATGCAGATGACACTACCCTTATGGCAGAAAGCAAAGAGGAACTAATGAACATTTTGATGAAACTGAAAGAAGAGAGTGAAAAAACTGGCATAAACTCAACATTCAAAAAAAAGTTCAAGGCATCTGGTCCCATCACTTCATGGAAAATAGATGGGAAACAATGGAAACAGTGAGAGACTTTATTTTCTTGGGCTCCAAAGTCACTGCAGTTGGTAACTCCTGCCATGAATTTAAAAGACACTTGCTCCTTGGAAGAAAATTTATGACCAACCTAGACAGCATATTAAAAAGTAGAGATATTACTTTGCCAACAAAGATCCATCTAGTTAAAACTGTGGTTTTTCCAGTTGTCATGTATAGATGTGAGATTTGGACCATAAAGAAAGCTAGGTGCTGAAGAACTGATGCTTTTGAACTGTAGTGTTGGAGAAGACTTGAGAGCCCCTTGGACTGCAAGGAGATCCAACCAGTTCATCCTAAAGGGAATCAATCCTGAATATTCATTGGAAGGACTGATACTGAACCTGAAACTCCAATACTTTGGCCAGCTGATGCGATAAACTGATTCATTGGAAAAGACCCTGATGCTGGGAAAGATTGAAGGCGGGAGAAGGGGATGGCAGAGGATGAGATGGTTGGATGGCATCACTAACTCAATGAACATGAGTTTGAGTAAACTCCGGGAGTTGATGATGGACAGGGAAGCCTGGTGTGTTGCAGTCCATGGGGTCCCAAAAAGTCAGACATGACTGAGTGAACTGAGCTGAACTTAACTGAATCTTTTTCCAATCATCAGAATTTTGCCTTAGATATTTATTCACTTCAATAAATTTCATTCCATGTGGATTTCATGTTAGATTTTGCTATGATAACACAAATATATTTACTATTTAGAGTATTTCTAACAGAAATAAACTTACTAGGCCCTATTTGGATCAAAGGATACTTAGCTTGCAAATAAAGGTGAGAAATTATTATGTATTTCTCGTTTAGAGTTCATGTTCTCTCATTAAAAGTTCAGAATGTTACATTCAAGGGATACTAAGATCTTTCTATACACTAAGCTTTGCTTCAGGTAAACTTCAAAGATAGCAACTTAGCACTTTAGAAATGATATGTGATTAGGTATAAAATACAACTTGGTTCCAAGCCCTACTATTTTCTCTCTGTGATCTTGATACAGTTCAATGTGGTCTCTATTCTCTTACCCATAAGGTAGAGAAAACTATGCCTACAATGTAGGCATGTTCTGAGAATTAAAATAATGCCCAGCTCATCAGATGAAACAAAGTGATGAAAACCAATGCAGCATTTGATCTTTAATTTTGGACATCTTCTACTTTTCCTGGATTCTTCTGTTTGATTCCTTTGGCTTGCTAAAAATGTTGCTCACATTTTCATTGGAGAAAGAGCCTCTTGCTATGCGTTTTCACTTCCCCTCAACCACAGTGATCACTTCTTCAAAACATTGTATGATCTTTTCATAAATAATTTTTCTTAGCTAATTATTTTATCTGAGTTACTTTATGACTTAGAGGTATTTTCCTTGAATGTAAATATATTTTAGAAGTCATTATTTAGTTTGTGAGCCTTTGAAATGCAGTATTAATGCTGAACCATGGTAAAGTGGTCCATTTTAAAAGCCCAGCAGAGTTTTAAGGTGATATCTTTAACTTCTCTTCCCATCTGGATTATAAATGATGTCTTGAAATTATAAGGACAACGTCTTTCAAATCCATAGGTTCAAATGACCCTGAATCACCCGTATATGCTAAACTAGATATAAATTTTATTCATTGTAATATTCATTTATTTATTGTAATAATTGGCCTAGCACATTACACGTGGTAAGTACGTCACATATAATTTCTGACTGATCTTCCTGTTTACATATAAATTATTGAATGAGTGGACAGCTTAGCTATAGATTTATGTTAGTAGTATAACTAAATCATTTTCACAGTGCTTAGATGATAGGTTTACTTGAGCCACTTCCAGCTTTGGAAAAGCACTATAAAATACAACAAAACAACATAGGAGAAATTTAGCTAAAGATAATCACTCACAGGGATGTGATGACACTGGCTGCTCACGCCAGTCTCTGAGATAACTTTCCTTACGGTTCCAGCTACAGATGGGTCCCAGGGCGCGAACAGTGTAAAACCTCTGGTAGTGAAATGGGCAAAGGCCACTCTGTGTTCAGCTGGTACAAACTACAAGCGGGGCAGTAAGTCCCTGTTTTGAGTGGTAACTATGACTATGACTTCATGTATAGAAGTCTCTGTACCACATACACCATGAAATAAGGCGTGAAGCATTTGCATTTCTAATAGATACCTGTTTGGATTAACAACTTGGTAATGTCTTCATTGAAAAACATATGTGTACTTCAGAAAAGTCTAGAGGAGAATCTCTACCCTTGGACAAATTACATACTTTGTGAGTTGACCCAAAGGCTGATTTTTTCCCCAAGTACATTATTTACAAAGTTTTCTTTTTTTAGCAAAGTGTTTTTCAGTCATAAAGTCAGAACTCTTTTGAAACAAATTGCTGCCTTAGTATTGATTTCATGTATAAGAATTGGATAATTACATAAAAATTCATGTTGAACCAGGAAAACAGGTTTTCAATTAACCTTGTGCTGAATATAATTACAAGGTGGCTATTCAAAAACAACTGAGGTGGCCATTCACAAATTAGAATTGCTTTTATCTTGAGAGGGAGAGAAGTTAAATTAACTATTTTATCCTGAGGGGGAGAGAAGCAAAGTTAACTATTTAATGTTACGGTGGTGTGCCAAGGCCTTAAAAGTTTAGTCATAATGAAACTCTGATTAAGTAGTAGTTTCCATAACTTGCAACCATTTTCATTTTTCGTTAAATATCCTTGGGCTTGTGCTTAGTCACCTTGTCGTGTCTGACTCTTTGCGACTTTATGGACTGTCGCCCACCAGGCTCCTCTGTCCATGGGGATTCTCCAAGCAAGAATACTGGAGTGGGCTGCCGTGCACTCCTCCAGGGTAAATATCCTTTATAAAGATTTATTAGGGGCGTGCCTTTCTCATATAAATCTATAATTGTCTCTGTGAAAAAAAATTGGACTGATCAGAACTTGGACTTATTGTTATAAAGAAACAAATGGCAGACATAGTATATACAAGGACCTTACATTTATAGTACTCTTTTCTGATATTTTTGGAGTTATCTTTAATCTCTACTTTCAATTGAGAATTAAAATGTAGAATAAAACTAAATTCCACTGAATCTTCAAAAATTACCTTGAAAAAAATTTTCCATACACCCCATCTCTGAAGGAAAATCAGAAATTACAATTTTATTTCTTTTATAGAGTCAAGAAAAGTCTAATATAGAAACATTTATTCAATAAGATTTTAAGATTTTAGATGAACCTCTCAAAAGTCAATAAATTCAATAAAAGCTTTGCTTGTTTCATATTGAGTGGGCTTTTAAAATTTTTCAAATAGCTCTGATCCTCTTTTGGGAGGCTTTTTGATAAAGTATTTGATAAATTTATTTGGAAATATGCAGTAGATTACATTAATTCTGAGATCAAGATATCTGTCACTTATCTCTGATCCTCCCATTTATAGAGATACCACACATATAACGTGACTGTGTATATGACAGAGAGAGGGAAGGAGGGAGGAAGATTGGGAGGGGGATGGAGGGAGAGAGAGAATAGTTATTGTTAGTTCATTTGGCTTGTTTAATAAATAGATCGATGGCTGGATGAATGAGTAAAGTAATTTAATGTCTCACATTTTGGTCAAGAGAAGGAACTAGGCATGCTCATAATCTGATCTTAATGACATAAGATGAAATTCTGTGTATAAGTTGTCTTCCAAAAACACAAGAGAAGACTCTACACATGGACATCACCAGATGTCAATACCAAATTCAGATTGATTATATTCTTTGCAGTGAAAGATGGAGAAAATCTATACAGTCAGCAAAAACAAGACTGGGAGCTGCTGTGACTCAGATCAGGACCTCCTTATTGCAAAATTCAGACTTAAATTGAAGAAAGTAGGAAAATCACTAGACCATTCAGGTATGACCTAAATCAAATAACTGACTCATTTGAAAAGACCCTGATGCTGGGAAAGATTTAAAGCGGAAGGAGAAGAGGATGACAGAGGACAAGATGGTTGGATGGCATCACTGACTCTATGGACACGAGTTTGGGTACGCTCTGGTAGTTGGTGATGGACGGGGAGCCTTGGCGTGCTGCAGTGTATGGGGTTGCAGATTCAGACATGATGGAGCAACTGAACTGAACTGAACTAAAATGCGAAGAATGCTTATGATCTATTCTCCACAGCATTCAGTTTTATTAATACTGTGTCATTAACATAATATATATAATATATAATGATATATAATATATATTAATAATATTATAATGTATAATATCATTAATATTATATAATTAATACTAACCATTATATATATACTCTCTATATATATACACACACACACACACACACACACATTAGCTGAATATATAATCACATATATACTCATGTATATCCTCAGAGCATATTTTTACAACTGGACATTTGTACCTTTTGACCTATAGCACCATTTTTCTTTTCCCTCAACCCCTGGGCAACCACCATTCTCTGTTTCTATGAAGTAAACTCTTTTTTTTCCTTTAAGATTTCACATATAAGTGATATCATATACTGTTTTTCTTTCTGTCTGGCTTATTTCACTTAGTAGAATGCCCCTCAGCTTCATCCCTGTTGTTTATTTCATGCTATCCATATGACTTAGTTTTACTGTGTAGTTTTGCTGTTTTTCATTTGAATTTGTGAAAACCCAGCATCTCTGCTACAATTACCACTGCCATGTTTCTAGAATTCCTATTCTAAGGGCATTTTTATTTAAGGAATAGTATATATTTTCCCTAAAGGGTTAAAAGTAACCCATTTCTTTAAGATGAACTCTTCCTCTTTATTCATATCTAGACTAAAAAAAAAATACTTTTGCTCATTAAGCTCACTGAAATTCATTGCGTTTATTACATTCATTTAAAGTACCAAAGGTTTAAAATTAGTTTTACAATAATTGTTTTGGACTACTTTCCTGTGACTCAGCGGGTAAAGAAATCACTTGCAGTGCAGGAGATGCAGGAGACACAAGTTCAATCCCTGGGTTGGGAAGATTCTCTGGAGGAGGGAATGGCTGTCCATCCCAGTATTCTTACCTGGAGAACCCCGTGGACAGAAGAACCTGGTGGGGTATAGTCCATGGGGTCACAGAGAGTCGGACAGGACTGAAGCGACTAGCTTGAAGCTAACTGAGCATGCTAGCACAGTTAAATGAGAAGCTACTGCTAGTCCTGTATCTCCTCTAGATTTGATCAGAAAGTCGTCACTTCCTTTTTACAGTCTCCTAATTCTATGATATGTTGTGATTTATGAAAATAAGTGCTAATATTTTACAATGTGACTTGTTGCTATGAAAATAAGTGATATATGAACTAAAGCTCTTAAATAGTTTTTTGGCATTCTACAAGAGGGAAATGGAGCAAATGACAAGAAAACAATCCAACATTACAATTTAATTTTATTTTAATGTCTTTTGGTAAATGTTCTGGGTTTAAATTCCTTTGAGACAATGTTCTGGGTTTCATTTTCATTCATTCCAGGTTTGGAATTCATAAATGTATAAAAATTGATGATCTGAATTTGATTGAGATGCACTCTAAAATCCTTGGTTATCTGAAGATACATTTCGATCAGCAAAATGGATTGACACTCTACTTCAGAATTTTAATCTCAAAGGTTAAAATAAACAGATTCAATCATTTAAGAAATGATTAAACATCTCTTATTTCCTGCAACTAAGAATAATGACGAAGAGTTGGACAGTCCTCACTTTCATATGGCTTACAGTTCAGCTGCATAAAATGGGCTTTTCTGTAAAACTAGTCTGTTGTTTAACTGTGTAACTATCAATGAGTTTTAATCTTTGACTCTTAGCTTAATTTATAAAATAATAATTATAATGCCTACATAGAAGCAGCAGTTTAGAGAGAGAGAGGTCTGAAATAGACAATGGATGTGAAAAAGCTTAGTGTTTAAATTGGATAGTGCAGTCCTTCTCTTATCTGCTAAGACTCCTCACGTGGACTCTGGAAATGACTGAAACCACCTGGAGTTCCCACGTGTGGAGTTAACCAGAGCAAGAGGAAGAAAATGACTGGACTCAGTGAAATAAAACTATGAGGATCATCAGAACAGAGAAGCTATTGGAAACAACAGGATGAAATGAAGTTAATTTGTCTAAGAGAAGAGAGAAAAATAAGAAGATCAGGTCATGGGATAGTCTAATATTTGAATGTCAATGGAGAGGTGTGAGAAGTATTCAGATTTTGTGAGGACACATTCCCATACAGTAATATAACCATTAAATACAAACATTGCCTACTTTTTTCATTAAGTGGCTTAGGTATGGAAAAAGTTTCTATGAAATTCTTAATTCACTTAGAAACTGAAGGTAAAATTATCTGATAGAATTTACTATTTGAAAAGAAATTATCATGTTGAGTCACCAGTGAAGATTATAAAATAGCATTAATTCATATCACAAAACAAAAAACTGCATTTTCATATAACAGGCACGATTTTTCTGCAACACCAGCCTAATTAATATAGGGAGGCTCCACTTAAACATCTCTTGCTTGCCAGAAAGCCACTATACTAAGATTTTTGCTAAATTAAAGCAACTGAAAATAATTTCCATTTAAAGTATGCACCAATGCATTTCAAATTTATTTAATTTTTAACTGTTTTACTGAGGAATAATTTATACATGATAAATTTCAGGTTACATAAAAATTTGATGTATTTTAATATGTTCATATACCCACAAAACTAACACATACCAAAGATAGTGACATATACGTTCTCTTAGTTCAGGAACTGTAACAAAGTCCCACAGACTGAGTGGTTTGTAAATAACAGAATTTTATTTCTCATAGTTCTGGAGGCTGGAAGTTCAAGATGAGGGTGCCAGCATGGTTGGGTTGGTGAGAGCCCACTCCTGGGTTGCAGACTAGCAACATCTTGTATCTTTTACATGGTGGAAAGAGAGCAAGAGAGTTCTCTGGGGTCTCTTTTATAAAGGTACTAATTTTATTCATGAGGGCTCCCCTCTCATGACCTAACTATTTTCCAAGGGCCCGCTTCCTAAACTATCACACTGGGAGATTAGGATTTCAGCATATGAATTCTGAGGGGACACATTCAGTCCAAATGTCCACCATCCCCCAAAGTTTCCCCATGCCCTTTTTTCATCCTCACCTCCTGCCACTCTCTGTGGACTCTTCCTGCTGCCAACAATTTATGTACTTTCTGTCACTATAGACTAGTTTGAATTTCCAAGAATTTTATATATATATACATAATCATACACGATATGCTCTTTCATCTTTTTTCTTGTTGCTTTCACTCAGAATCATTTTTGACATTCACGCATGTTAGTTATCAACAGTTCATTCCTTTTTATGTCTAGAAAGTATTCCATTGTATGGTTTTACCACAATCGATTTATTTATGTGTTGAAGAACAAGCATTAAGGTTGTTTCCAGTTTGGGGATATCATAAGCTGTTAGTTCTGATTAAATACCTAAGAGAGGAATCATATGATAGGGGTATGCTGAATTTGTCTAGAGAGAGCCAAACTGTTTTCCAAAGTGACTGTACCATTTTACATTCCCATCACTGTATGAGCGTCACGTTTTCTCCACTTTCACTGCAAAACGTGTGGTTAATCTTTTAAAATTTTAGTCATTCTAATAGATTCGTTGTGGTATCTTCCTATGGTTTTAATTTGCATTTTTGTAATGAGTAATGACATTGTTGGTCTTTTCATATGCTTATTTGCCATCTTACAACTTCTTTGGTGAATTTTCTATTAAAATATTTGGCCCATTTTTAAATGGATTCTTTTTCTTATCATTGAGTTTTAAGAGTTTTGTGTGTGTGTGTGTATTTGTATATATACATATACATAGTTTCTGGTGGCTCAGCAGTAAAGAATCTGCCTGCAATGCAGGAGCTACAGGAGACACAGGTTCAATCCCTGGGTCAGGAAGATCCCCTGGAGAAGGGCATGGCAACCCACTCCAGTGTTCTTGCCTGAAAAATCCCCTGGACAGAGGAGCCTGGTGGGCTACAGTTCATGGGGTTGCAAAGAGTTGGACATGACTGAAGCAACTTAGCATGCATGCATGGAATACATATTTTCCATAGAGCAGATGAGTTGATATGACAGGCTACCATAATAAAATACCACAGACTGATGGACTGAACAACAGAAATGTATTTTTTTACAATTCTGGAGGCTGAAAGTCCAAGATCAAGGAGACAACAGGGTTCATTTCTCCTGAAGCCTCCTGTCTTGGCTTGCAGATGGCTGTCTTCTTTCTGCATCCTCATGGCCTTTTCTCAGTGCATGCACATCCCTGTCTCCTCCTATTCTTCTTAAGGACACCAGTCATATTGCATTAGGGCCCCACACTCATGACCTCATTTCACCTTAATTAATTTTTAAAGGCCCTAAATCCAAAAAGAGTCACATTGGGGGAGCAGGTGTTTAGGCTTCAATATATGAATTTTTAGGGGGCATGATTCAGCCCATAACACTAGGCCTTTATCAGATATATGCTTTGCAATTATCTTTTTCAGCCTTTGGTTTTTCTTTAGATTATTTTAATGGTGTCTTTCAAGAAAAAAGTTTGAAAATTTGATGAGGCCTAATTTATCAATCTTTAATTTTGTGAATTTTGCTGTCAGTGGCATATCCAAGAAATCTTTGCCTAACTCAAAGTCACAAAGATTTTATCCTTTATTCTATCCTTTATTCCAGAAGATTTAGTCTATTAGGTTAACTTTTGTATATGTTGTAAAATATAGATAGAATTTTTTTTCTTTTTTTGCATATGGATAGCCAGTTATCCCAGCAGAGCAACATTTGTGGAAAAGATGATTCTTTCTTCAATGAATTGCTTTCATCATTGTTGTTGAAAATCCATAATTTTGGTCTTCTGGACTCTCTATTCTATCCCATTTATCAAATTGATTATCTTTATACTAAACTTTCCTGAATACTGTAGCTTCACATTAAGACTCACACTAAGCTTCACATTAAAAAATCAGGTACTGCCAATTTTCTAACTTTGTTTTTCATTGTCATAGTTGTTTATTATTTCCTAGATTCTTGCATTGTCACATACATTTCAGAATTAGCTTATAAATCTACCAATACAAAATGTTTTCTGGGGTTTTGATTCAGATCACATTTAATCTACAAGTCAATTTTAAGAGATTTGGTATTTTAAGAATATTAAGGTTTTTTGTTTTTTTTTTCTGTGAACACCATGAATCTCTTAAATTATCTAGTCTAGGTCTTTAATTCTGTCAACAATGTTTTCTAGTTTTTTGTTTCATTCCTGATCTTAAAGGGGAAGCATTCAGTCTTTCATCATCAAATACAGGCATATCTTGTTTTGTTACACTTCACTTCATTGCATTTTTTACAAGTTGAAGGTTTGTGTCAAGCAAGTCTATAGGTGTCATTTTTCCAACCATGTTTCTCACTTTGTGTCTTTGTAATATCAATAATTCTTGCAATTGCTATACCGTATGGTGATTTATAAACAGTAATCTTTGATGTTATTGTAATTGTTTGGGGACATTACAGAGTGCACCCAACTAAGAATGGTGAACGTAACCCATGTGTATGTTCTAACTACTGTAGCGACCAGTCATTCCTCCAGCTCTCTCCTCTGCTTGGGCCTCCCTGTTCTGTGGCACAATAATACTGAAATTAGGTCAAGTAATTACCCTACAATGACCTGTAAGTGTTCAAGTAAAAGAAAGAATTACATGTCCCTCACTTTAAATCAAAAGCTAGAAAAGATTAAACTCATTAAGGAAGGCATGCCCCAAACCAAGATAAGTCAAAATCTAGGCCTCTTGCACCAAACAGTTAGCCAAGGTGTGAATCCAAACTGAGGGAAATTAAAAGTGCTACTCCAGTGAACACACAAATAATAAGAAATTGAAACAGCCTTACAGGTGATATGGAGAAAGTTTAAGTGGTCTGGATAGAAGATCAAACCAGTCATAACATTCCCTTCCACCAAAGCCTAATTCAGAGTAAGGCCTTAACTCTCCTCAATTCTATGAAGGCTTAGAGAGATGAGGAATTATAGAAAAGTATGAAGCTAGCAGAGGTTTGTTCATGAGGCTTAAGGAAAAAAGCTGTCTTTACAACATAAAACTAGAAGGTGAAGCAGCAAGTGCTGATAAAGAAACTGCAGCAAGTTATTCAAAAGATCTAGATAAAATAATTAACAAATGTAGCTACACTAAACAACAGATTTTCAATGTAGATGAAACAGCCTTATGTTGGAAGAAGATGCTATCTAGGACTGTCACACCTCAGAGAAGTCAACACCTGGCTTCGAAGCGTCAAAGGACAGACTGACTCTCTTGTTAGCTGATGTGGCTGGTGACTTCCTCACATCTTTGATCATGCTAATTCACTTTTTCTCTCTAGTTAAAAGGGCTCCCTCACGGCTCAAACAGTAAACAATCTGCCTGCAATGCTAGAGACCTTTGTTCAATTCCTGAGTTGGGAAGAGGGAAGATCCCCTGGAGAAGGGAATGGCAACCCACTCCGGTATCCTTGCCTGGAGAATCCCATGGGCAGAGGAGCCTGGGAGGCTATAGTTCACAGCGTTGCAAAGAGTCAGACATGACTAAGCAACTAACACTTTCATTTTCTGGTTAAAAGTTAATCAGTTTCATTGATCTTCTCAAAGAATCATCTCTGAGGTTCATTTGTTTTCTCTATTGATATTCTGTTTCAATTGTATTGATTTCCACTCTGATCTTTATTATCTCCTTTTTCATGCTACTTTGGATCTTCTTTGGTCTTTTTTCTCTAGTTTATTAAAATAGAAGCTGACAGTGATTTAGGAACTTGTACACACAAAAAATATGGGCATCCAGTGCCCCAAATTTCCTGCTAAGTAGAGCTTTAGCAGCATCTCCCATTTTGACATGCTGTATTTTTATTTTTATTCAGTTAAAAATATTTTATTTTTTCCTTTGGAGTCCTTCTTTGACCCATTGTGTTTTGTTAGCGGTTTTACTTAGACATACATGTTTGCATGCTTGCCAGTGATTATTCTTTTTTAATTACTAATTTTATTATGTTCAGAAAATTTGTTTTATATGAGGGTTGAATCCTTTTACATTTAATTGACACATTTTTTTTAAACCTAGTATATAGGTTTTCTTGGGAAACATTCTATGTACTTTTAAAATAATGTACTGTTTTTTGCTGTTTGATGAAGTTTCCTATAAATATCAATTAGGTCAATGCGATTGATAGTGTTATTCACATCTATATCATTTACTGAGAGATGCATACTCAAAATCTACAGCTCTAGTAGGTGACTTTCAAATGTTTCTTGATAGTCTGTATATTTTAGCCTTAACATTTCTTGTAATCTGGTGGGTTTGCTGGTGATGAATTCTTGAGCTAGTGTATGTCTATAAAAGTCTTTATTTTTCTTTTGTTTTTGGAAGATACTTCCACCAGTTACATAAGTCTAGTTTGATAAATTTTTTGTATTTTCCGGTTACTAAAGAAAGATCTTCTGTTGATCTCCAGAGTTCTCTTTCTGTGCAACTTGACCCTCTCTACCACTCTGTCTTATGAGCTCTAAGAACTTGATCTTCTGGGATCCTTAGACAATTCTCCTCAATAAGGGAGTCTACCAGGCTCTACCAGCTTCCCTTTTTTGTGTCATGGAGTAGAAACTTGAAACTTCTATAAGCCAAGGGCAATAGAAGTGCTCACCTCAATTGTTTCCTGTTTCTCAAGACTACTGCCTTTCATTGTCTGATGTCCAGGGTCTTTAAAAACAATATTGCTTCTTGTATCTTCTTTTTGTTGTGGTTGCTGTTGTTGAGGACTCAGTGGAAGACTATATCTGATACTTCTTGCTCCATCTTATTATTCCCTTTAGTCCCAATACATATTTTTGATCTTGGATTTCTTTCCTATTCCATTCATCTTAAGAAGTTAAGATTTCACTACATGCATTTGTAACATCAGTGAACCTTCTGACATTCTGTCAAAATATTTCAGACTAAAACCTGGCTCACCAGATATTTGTCAATGAAATTCTATCACCTATGCAAGGAGCATGTATCTTCTATGTTTTCAAATTCATTTACTTCTGCTGAGAAAGTATGAGTTATTTGCACCATTATTGTTATCCTTCAAAGGTAAGATACAATTAAAAAGAATATCAGTGTAAATGGAACACATACAAAGAAGAAAAGGATAACAATGTTTTTGAATAAGTATTTGTAGTCATGTATACTACAATAATTATCTACTTCGGAATTCAAACAGCTTTTCTTTAAGACTATTATTCATGAAAATTTCAAACTGTAGAGTGCTGAAAATTCTGTACCCTAGGAAAAAAATGCATTTATCCCAAGAAGACTGATTCATCTGTGTTATGTGTGTGAACTCCCTTAAACATGAGTGATGTGGGGGGAGGTTTCATGTGTATTAATCTACTGTCTAGTCAATTTAAAAGTATCTATCATATATGTTAACTTTAGGAACATAAATCCTAAATGTTAAGAACTTTAATTATTAATAATATATTAGTCTTTAACACCTTTACATTGGATACAAATTCAATGAGAGTCTATTCTTGGCAGCTATCTTAACACTGGATTTTTCTTCAGAAATTTTAGTCAATAACAGAGCAGATCATACATTAATCAACACACAAAACAAAGTCTGTCTGGGATATAACATATGCCATATTACTAATACCTGGGAGAAGCCCAAGATAAACCTGTAATTTTCCCCTCTGGTGTCACTATTATGAACACTGAAAGTGGTAAGAGAAGGACAGTGAAATTGTTTAACACCATGTCTTGAGGACATCTGCCTCTCATACTGTGTCTTTTCAGAAACCGATATGCTAAAAAAATGTCCTATGTTGGGAACTGAAAAATTGCTATAAAGAAAGCTCGGGAGTGACCTCTGTTCTTTCTTCCATTTCTTTTCTGAAGTCTCCTACTGTTAGTGATCACTTTAACAACTCTGACCTTGTGTAGTAATTAAGTCCATCTTTTCTCCATGACACAGTCCTAACTAAAGTTGTCCTACTAACAACTTTCAAGGTGTAACCCATTCATCCTCATACACTATACAATGTTAAAAACAGTACAATAGCAGCTACATTAGATAGCTCCATTTTCAACATCCTTTTGAGAAATAAAAATAAAAAGGAAATTCTCAATGGACTAAAAGTGGAAATAAGATTCAAACTGGAAAGTTCTTTTCCCAGATAACACTCTACACATAAGTTCTAAATTCCTATTCTTCCAGTGTTCAGTTAAAATGGAAAAAGCAGGAAAGTGCAAGCCTCAATTTAAAATTAGATATCAGTTCCAAGAGCAAAATTATAATGTTAAAATTTTTATGTTGAAAACACACATTGACTACACTAATGAGTCACCGTTCACCACATAGACAAGGAAAACCAAACTGAAATAACCAACAAGGGTTTGTCAAATTTTCTGATGAAATCTGTCTCAACTACTAATATCAGAGGACTCCCTGTGAAATGGACAGTGGACACTCTCAAGACACCTGGAAAGTTGGAAAACCCAAGTTCCCACTACCAGTTAGAATGTAGAAGGATATGAAATACCTTTACTCCTATTGAAAAAATAAGAAATTACTGCACAGATATACATATTCAGAAAGATAGACAGATACAGACACAATGTAAAACTTGAAATATTATCTGTATTGTCATATGTCAACTGGCAATTTTCTGATTATCACAGTAAAGAAGAAACTAAAAGCATATGAAAACAGGGAACATATCCACACTCCTAAGTCTGTGTGGGTGCAAGTACAAAAAATGTGGTGGGGTCTCTTGAAAGGAAGCTTATGGAATGGGGTATCTCAAGTTTCTCCTGGGTGTCCCTGCATGGGGAATCACTGCTTCTAGCTGACTGGACTCTCTAGCAGAAGTTAGTGATTCTGCTTTGGCAAAGTTACATTAATTAGTATAAATCATTTCCTTTTATTATATACTTCATTGTGAAGGTAAACATTTTACTCCAGATATACATATTTTCTTTAAAGAGATGAGAACACAAATAAATGTAGGACCTAAAAACACTAAACTCAGAGGAATGAGGCATTGTGCATTTACAAGGGGACAGATGGAGGAAACCTCCATCCTCAAGACCCATGGCCGAAGCTGTGTCAGGAGGAGAGGACAGGAGAGACATATTTTTGGTAAAATGAAAATCTTGGCTTAGATGAGGAGAAGCCAGGCAAACTTCTGACAAACCTGTGGGTTAGTATGTCAGGCTTAAATCTGGAAAAAGCTCAAACCCAAAGACAAGTTTCTCTGCTCATTGATGTTACTGTTGTTCAGTCGCTAAAGTCCGACTCTTTGTGACCCCATGGATTGCTGCATGCCAGGCTTCCCTGTCCTTCACCATCTCCTGGAGTTTGCTCAAACTCATATCCCTTGAGTCAATGATATCATCCAACCATCTCATCCTCTGTTGCTGCCTTCTCCTCCTGCCTTCAATCTTTCCCAGCATCAGGGTCTTTTTCAATGAGTTGGTTCTTTGCATCAGGTGGCCAAAGTATTGCAGCTAGAAATTTTGCTGCGTAATCAGTGGCTGGGAATGGCTGGAAAGCCAAAAGATCTATCTGGTTTCAAAGTATCACGATTTTGATGTCCTGTAATCTCAGAGACTCTTGTCACATCTTGCCACTGTCACTGAGTCTCACAGTCCTCGGTCCCTCAATTTCAGACCCCATTGTATGCAGTCTTATAACACCAAGACCTCAAAGTTGCACAGCCTCTTGGTCTTGAAATCGCACAGTTTGTGGACATGGAAATATGTCCATAAAATACCACTACATCATGGAAATCACTCCTAAAACTGTAAAATCTCTCAAGACTGCATAGCAATCTTAATAGACTTAAGACTACTCATATTTTCTATTTCTTAAAAGCATTTGCACAGGAAAGAAAATCACCGATAAAACAAAAAGACAATCTACTTAGTGGAAGAAAATATTTGCAAATGATATGACTGATAAGAGGTTAATATCCAAAATATATGTACCACACATACAACTTAATATCAAAAAACAATCTGATTACAAAATGAGCTGAAGACCTGAATAGATATCTTTTCCAACGAAGATGTACAGATAGTTATTAAGCATATGAAAAGATGCTCAGTGTCGATAATCATGCCAGCATTTCCACTCCTGGGTATTTTTCTGACAACAACAGTAATTAGAAAAGATACATGCACCCCAATATTTATATCAGCATTATTTACAGTAGTCACTATATGGAAGGAACCTGCATACCCATCGCTAGATGAATAGGTGAAGACAATGTGATATATATGCAATGGAATACTACCCAGACATAAAAGGAATGAAATTTTGCCATTTGCAGCACATGGATGGGCCTGGAATGCATTATGCTTAGTGAAATAAGTAAGATAGAGGAAGATAAGTACTTTATGCTATCACTTAAAAGTGGAATCTGCATTCAAATGGGAATATCTTTCCTTTCCTCCTTTGCCTTTTGCTGCTCTTCTTTTCTCAGCTATTTGCAAGGCCTCCTCGGACAACCACTTTTCCTGCTTGCATCACTTTTTCTTGTGGATGGCCTTGATCACTGCCTCCTGTACAATGTCACAAACCTCTGTCCACAGTCCTCCAGGAACTCCATCAGATCTAATCCTATTTGTCACTGACACTGTATAATCATAAGGGACCTGATTAAGGTCAGGCCTGCATGGTCTAGTGGTTTTCCCTGCTTTCTTCAATTTCAGTCTGAATTTTGCAACAGGAGCTCCTGATGTGAGCCACAGTCAGATCCTGGTCTTGCTTTTGCTGACTGATGAGCTTCTCCATCTTCAGCTGCAAAGAATATAACCAATCTGATTTCAGTACTGACCATCTGGTGATGTCTGTGTGTAGAGGCTTCTCTCGTCTTGTTGGAAGAGGGTGCTTGCCATGACCAGTGTGCTCCCTTGGCAAAACTCTGTTAGCCTTTGAGAAAATTAGAGATACCAAGGGAACATTTCATGCAAAGATGGACACGATAAAGGACAGAAATGGTATGGACCTAACAGAAGCAGAAGATATTAAGAAGAGGAGGCAAGAATACACAGAAGAACTATATAAGAAAGACCTTCATGACCCAGATAACTATGATGGTATGATCACTCACCTAGAGCCAGACATCCTGGAATGCAAAGTCAAGTGGGCCTTAGGAAGCATCACTATGAACAAAGCTAGTGGAGGTTATGGAATTCCAGTTGAGCTCTTTCAAAGCCTAAAAGATGATGCTGTGAAAGTGCTGCACTCAATATGCCAGCAAATTTGGAAAAACTCAGCAGTGGCCACAGGACTGGAAAAAGTCAGTTTTCATTCCAATCCCAAAGAAGGGCAATGCCAAAGAATGTTCAAACTATCGCACAATTGTACTCATCTCACACGCTAGCAAAGTAATGCTTAAAATTCACCAAGCCAGGCTTCAACAGTACATGAACCATGAACTTCCAGATGTACAAGCTGGATTTAGAAAAGGCAGAGGCACCAGGGATCAAATTGCCAACATCTGTTGGATCACTGAAAAAGCAAGAGAGCTCCAGAAAAACATTTACTTCTTCTTTATTGACTATGCCAAAGCTGTTGGCTGTGCAGGTCACAATAAACTGTGGAAAATTCTGAAAGAGATGGGAATACGAGACCACCTGACCTGCCTCCTGAGAAATCTGTATGCCGGTCAAGAAACAACAGTTAGAATTGGATGTGGAACAACAGACTGATCACAAATAGGGAAAGGAATACGTCAAGGCTGTATATTGTCACCCTGCTTGTTTAACTTACATGCAGAGTACATCATGTGAAATGCCAGGCTGGATGAAGCACAAGCTGGGATCAAGATTGCTAGAAGAAATACCAATAACCTCAGAAATGCAGATGACACCACCCTTATAGCTGAAAGCAAAGAACTAAAGAGCCTCTTGATTAAAGTGAAAGAGGAGAGTGAAAAAGTTGGTTTAAAACTCAACATTCTGAAGACTAAGATCCAAGGCATCCAGTGCCATCACTTCATGGCAAATAGATGGGGAAACAGTGAGAGACTCTATTTTCTTGGGCTCCAAATTCATTGCAGATGGTGACTGCAGCCATGAAATTAAAAGATGCACCTTGGAATAAAAGCATGACCAACCTAGACAGCATATTAAAAAGCAGAGACATTACTTTGCCAACAAAGGTCTGTCTAGTCAAAACTATGGTTTTTCCAGTAGTCATGTATGGATGTGAGAGTTGGACTATAAAAAGAGCTGAGTGCAGAAGAATTGATGCTTTTGAACTATGGTGTTGGAGAAACCTCTTGAGAATCCCTTGGACTGCAAGGAGATCCAACCAGTCCATCCTAAAGGAAATCAGTCCTGAATATTCATTGGAAGGACTGATGTTGAAGCTGAAACTCCATTACTTTGGCCAGTTGATGCAAAGAACTGACTCTTCTGAAAAGACCCTGGTGCTAGCAAAGAATGAAGGTGGGAGGAGAAGGGGATGTCAGAGGATGAAATGGTTAGATGGCATCACTGACTTGATGGACATGAGTTTGAGTAAGTTCTGGGAGTTGGTGATGGACAGGGAAGCCTGGTGTGCTGCAGTCCATTGGGTTGCAAAGAGTCGGACATGACTAAGTGACCAAACTGAACTGATATGTGGAATCTAAAAAAGTAAATAATTGAATATAAAAAACAGAAACAAACTAGTAGTTATCCATTGGGAGAGGAAAATGGAGAGTGACAAGATATGAGTAGGAATTTAAGAGGTACAAACTAATAAGCATAAAGCAAGCTACAAGGTTATATTGCACAGCACAAGAAAGATAGCCAATATTTTATAATAACCTTAAATAGATAATAACCTTAAAAAATTTTGAAGATTATCATTATGTTGCATATCTGAAACTAATACTTTAA
Organism: Muntiacus reevesi; assembly: GCF_963930625.1. Taxonomy (NCBI): domain Eukaryota; kingdom Metazoa; phylum Chordata; class Mammalia; order Artiodactyla; family Cervidae; genus Muntiacus; species Muntiacus reevesi. The sequence goes on along the minus strand of NC_089260.1, from coordinate 22,014,514 downwards.
GTCAACTACACTTTATCAGAATCTCAGGGTCTCATAGACTCTCAAGTCTCACAGGTCCATGATCTAGCAGACTTAAGGTTATTAAGTTTTGAGGTCTAGCAGTAACATAATACTTAGTTTCAGAGTCCCCTGAATTCACTCTCAAAATGTTAATGTCACTCTCAAATGGTTACTGTTGTAACTAAATCCTGATACAATTAAATTTTAGTAATAAATCCCCTTGGCAGCATAAAAAATTGAGGACTGGACTGAAAAACAAAGTCTTGGACACCTGTTATTTAAATTCAAGCATAATTAACACAGTGGCAGGAATATCAATGAAACTGAATACAAGTCAACAAAAATCAAAACTCTTGTATGAAACAAAAACAGATTGTGAAATAATGAGTTTGAGATTCAAAAATATTTCTTACACAGGACACAAAACACATTAGTCATTAAAAAAACTTTTTTAAACTTATGCTTCTCAAAATATGCTGTGAAGGAACTGAGAAGTTACAAAATGACAGAAAACATTTGTAAACATTTTTCTGACAAAGCACTCCTATTCAAATGTACTCAGATATTTATATTAAGAAAAACAGCCCAATAAAATGGGCAAAAGACTAAATGAGCAAAAGACAAAAGTAGATATATGAATAGCCAGTAAGTACCTCATAAGATATTCAATGTAAATCATCAGTAAAATAAAATCAAAGCAATAATGTGATACCACTCTACAGCCATTAAAAACTGACAAAACGAAAAGCTGACAAGGATTTAGAGCAAATGAAATTCTCATACACTGATGATGGAAGTTAAATGGCTCAACCACTTGGGAAACTTTAACTTTCATAAAGTTAAGCACACACACACATGTGTATATGTATATATATATACATACACACCTACTCAATGACACATCATTTCTATTCCTAGATATTTACTCAAGAAAAGTGAAAAAAATGTGGCTATAAGAAGACTTTTCTTGTGGCTGAGATGGTAAAGAATCTGCCTGCAACGCAGGAGGAACCAGGTTCGATTCCTGGGTCGGGAAGATTCCCTGGAGAAGGAAGTGGCAACCCACTCCAATATTCTTGGCTCAAAAATCTCATGGACAGAGGAACCTGGCGGACTATAGTCCATGGGGTCGCAAAGAGTTGGACATGACTGAATGACTAACACACACATAAGAAGACTTCAATGTTTGTATAGCTATTTTCATTTTCCAAACAGGAAATCATCTAATGTTCATCAACATGGGAATGTCTAAACAAGACATGGAATATTTGTATAATACAATGTTCCTCAGCAATAAAAATAAATAGACTACTGGTACATAGAGCAACATAAATAAATCTAAACACTATACTGAGGGTAATAAGTCAGACATAGAAAAGTAGGTACAATACTCTTCTGATTACTTTAGAATTCTACAACTCCAAATTGGTGATAGTGGTTTTAGGGGTTTAGGATTGACTGAAAAGGGGCATGAAAAAATTTTCTCTGGTAGTGAAAATGGTTTGTATCTTGACTGAGGTAGTGGTTACATGGTATAAATATTTGTCAAAGCTCATTGAACTGATCACTTAAAATGTATGCCTTGTACTGTATGTGTATTCAATGAAGTTGATGTAAAAAAAAGAAAAGAGGAACCAGTTATGAAACCAGTGTATATATGAAAAATCTTTTTAAAATATTTATAATTTATAATCTTAATGAAATATCAGTTATAACTATCATTTACTGAATGTTTACTATTAGTCAAGAACTGGGATAAGCATTTTAAATATACAATATAGTTCAAAATATCACAATAAAACTATACAGTTATATTAGCTTGAAATGCCTGAATGTAATAATTTTTAGTCAGTCAGATGAAAAAGCTTATGATTGTACCAACTTACATTCCCACTGACAGTGTGGGAGGATTCCTTTTTCTCTACAGGCCAGAATTTATTGCCTGTAGGCTTTTTGATGATTGCCATGCCGACCGATATGGGGTGATACCTCATTATGGTTTTGATTTGCATTTCTCTAATAATTAGTGATGTTGAACATCTTTTCATTATGGAGAACAGTATGGAAGTTCCTTAAAAAACTAAATATAGAACTGTCATATGATCTGGCAGTCCCATTCCTGGGCATGTATTCTGAGAAAACCATAATTCAAAAGATACATGTACCCTGATACATGTAAACATGCAACTCTGTTTACAATAGCCAAGACACGGAAGCAACTTAATTGTCCCTCAACAGAGGAGTAGATAAAGAAGATGTGATACACGTATACAACGGAATATTGTTGCTGCTGTTTTAGTTGCTAAGTTATATCCTACTCTTTCTAACACCATGGGCTGTAGCCCACCAGGCTCCTCTGTCCATGGGATTTTCCAAGCAAGAATACTGGAGTGGATGGCCATTTCCTTCCCCAGGGAATCTTCCTAATGCAGGGGTCAAACTCTTCATCTCCTGCTTGGCAGGCAGATTCTTTAAACACTGAGCTAGCTGGAAATCCCCAATGGAATATTATTCAGTCATAAAAATGAAGGAAATCATGCCACTTGCAGCAACATGGATGGACCTAGCGATGGTCACACTGAGCGAAGTAAGTCAGACAGAGAAAGACAAATATCATATGATATTGTTTATATGTGGAATATAGAACTTGGTATAAATGAATTTGTTTACAAAACAGAAATAGAGTCACAGATGTAGAAAACAAAGTTACAGTTACCAGGGGATTAAGGGGTGAGGGAGAGATAAATCGGGATTGGGACTGACATATACACACTACTATATGGGAGAACACATAGATAACTAATTAGAACTTATGGTATAGCACAGGGCTCTGTTCAATCTGTCCTCTGTAAGGACCGATATGGAAAAAATCTAAAAAAGGAATGGATATATGTATATGTATAACTGCTTCACTTTACTGTACATTGGAAACCAACACCACAGAGCATTATACATCAACTAGATGCCAACAAAAATTATCAAAAAATCATAAGGCACACAGAGAGAATTTCCCTTTGCCAAACACCATTCATAACAAATACGTGTTGTTTCCTTCCTTTGTGGGCTATCCTTTACATATTCTGCCAGGCAGGTAATCCTTATGTTAACTGGTTTATATCCTGCAACCTTTATTTCACGAACTCAGTTACTGTCAGCAGAAACAGTCCAACCGCATTTCCTGCTTTCTTGGTATCATAACACCCTGGGACCCATAGTTAGGTGGGTCAGCACTCCTGCATGACTGTACTGCCAAGCTTTCTTCCAAAACCAGACAATAAAGATAAACCAACAGATACCATCTCTGAGGAAAGAAACCACCAGCAGATTAAATGTTACTTTGCTGTCTCTTATTCTACAGCAAAGTGACTAAAAATAGTGTTGCGTCAGTTTTGTTCCCCCTGTCTCCAGTCTCCCATCCATTCTTCCCGAGAGCAGAGAGGTAGTGGGTGTCCTTCAAGGCCTACAAGGTTTTAAAAAGACTTAGTCTGTTCCTTACATTAAGACACCTTAAACATTTGATTCTAGATCACACAAGTAGCTCTGAGAAGTTATTGAAAGCCATTGTGCATTTTCTTGATTCCACTCCAGTGAATGCTGTATTTAAAAGGTGACTTTTCATCATGAATATCCCATATGAAATACTGTTGTCTTTTTTCCTCCCTGTTTAAGTGTTTTCTCAATCACATTGTAAACAAAATTGGAGCCATCATATTTCTCCAGCAATGAAGTAATAGCTTGACTACTTAAACAACCACAACAAAACCTGCCTTTCAGCACACTTACAGAATCTCAAGCCCTTTCATCCTCATTTTTTACTGTGTTGACTTATATTTCACATCCCTGTGGCTTCATAATGAGAAGGTTAGAAATGATATAATTCTTATTGATAAGAAAGAAATCTGAAGTCAATCAAAGAAAATGTTATTTTAAAAAATTTATGGTGCCGTCTCTACTATAGAAAATAAAGGATAAAATTATACTACATTTTGATGGGTGCTTACCAAAATATGTTCATAATAACATAACCATATTTGAAAAACAAGAATGGAGTTAAAGTAAGTTCTAATTTTACATGGGCAATAAAATGGAAAATCTCTCCCTTGGTTAAATAGAATTGAAGTGTTCAGTACAAATGAAATTTATTAAAGGAATCTGAACAAAAATTGGCAAGCTTGAATTTTGCATTTGGCTGTTACAAATAGTATATTCTAAGATAGTGTTTTACTAATAATATGTAGAGCTATAAACCTGAATATAATTATTTTAAAAGGACTATTGCAAAACTATGCCTAAATGCCAATTTCATCTCTCTGAGAAACATAATGGATTGATAAGACATTTTATTCCTACACTCTCCTCCAAAGAGCATTAAAAATTCAGTGTTATCTCACAGAAGATATCTCAAATGAGACTGCATATCTATCTCCAAAATAAGATAATACATTAAAAATTTGCAAGTTATACTTTTTTATCAAAACAATGTATGATACATAATTATATCCTTCTATTTTGAGAATGAAGAATGAAGTCTGTAACTTCATTTATATCCATATACTTTGTGTTTTCTTTAATAGCTTTAGAAAGAGCAAAGAGTTTGTTATGTTTCCATAATAAAGGTAAACAGTTCTTGAGTATAGTATTCCCATTTTTACTTCATGTGCTCAAGGTTAGGGTTTCTGCAACAATTTCTCCATTCATTGCATCATGAACATCTTGTAATCCAATATCAAAACACATGGTTAATATATGAATATGAGATATTCAGAGCAGAAAATGAAGGTATCTACCCAATATCCATTTAACTTTTTTTTCCTTTCTAACATAACTGCAGTTGTGCTCAGGACTCCAATATATCTAAAGAAAATAATTGAATCTCTCAGTCTCAGCTGCAGTTAAGGATGGTCATGTGTTATATTTCCAGATGAGTTGTTGGAGATTTTTTTTTAATAAATAAGTAAGTGTTACCACCAGCAATATGGATATAATGAGCAGATATCTCGTGAGCATGAGAAAAATACTGTGTTAAGAACAGCAGATCTGGAAATCAGAAGGCAAATGAATGTTTGATGACATACTTGAACTGATGTGCCAAACCTGAATTATGTATTTCCTAATTTCATGTTATGAAGCAGGTAACCTAAATAAGATATGGTTAAGCCACTCTTTTGGTACCTTCATTATGTGCCTGGACACCATTGTGAAACTGTTTTTATTAACTAGGTAGGAACTCTAATTCTTCATTAAAATCTATCAGTCCCTACCTATTCAATCACTTCACTGATGTCTCTACCTTGAGACTCAGTCTTGTCTGATTTCTGAGCCAAAAGCAAATAGAGCAGTAAGTATATTAAGTATTTTAGCACCACGGTCTAGAAGGCCTTGTAATAAATCTTGCTGCCAAGAGACCAGGATTTGGCACTTGAGCATTCTTATACCCCGAAATAATGGCTTAGTCTTCGGAATTTGTTTTCTTTCCCTAGTGTTGCAGTTTTCTCTAGGACTGGCAGGAGGATTAAGTCTCAGTTTTATTTGTGTAAGAAACTGATATTCTTCCTAATCCTTCTCAGTATCCTTCTGGAAGAAGGTTGCTGGTTAAATGCAAAGGTTTCAGGCTATGCAAATGTCTTATTTTGGGTTAAATTGTGTAGTCATTCATTTGCTCTAAGATCTCATGGAGCTTCATGCCTGAAATCTCTTCTATTATGACTGATCCAGGAAAGCAGAGATTACCCAAGAATTTATCATGTAATTTGAATTCAGAATTGCTTTTAAAATTAAAAATTTGTACTTGTGGTTTGAAGCTGGAAAATCCACCAGATTTACCAGTCATTTAAGTAAGGTTTGACCTGAAAATAACAGAAAGTGACAGCTTTTCCATTGCTTTTGGGCTTTAAAAATCTTGAGACTTTTAAGAATTGATGAGGGGCAAAGATTTACTCCTGTGTGAATCATTCATGTGTAAAAGCATTTTATTTTATGCCAAAAAAAATTCCTGAAAAACTCAGAAGATCTGTATCACTCTGTAAAGTTCAGTAGGCTCTCTACTCACCAATATCAAAAGGGAAACACAGGGCTAAGATATTTAACTTTTAACTAGCCACATTTCAGTGGTTAAAATTTTGACAAAAGGTAATCAATGCTTTGTATAGGTTAATGAAAGCTATATGAACGGGATGTATGTGTGCATGCACAAACATATATATATATATATACATACATATATATTCAATTTCTGTGACAGTCATTGAGTAAATGACATTTACATTTTAAACTTCTATACTGTTATATTAGTGAGAATAAGAACACTGTACTTAAAGACCATTTTGAAGAAGTGTATGGGATATCTCTGTTATGACATTCAACAGATTTATGTTTTTTCCACAAAATAAAAGAATTTACAAAAGAGAAAGACCTTCAAACTATCACAGTTGTAAACACTGTGAACTTGACACACATCACCTAGTCCAGATAAAAATGTGCAACTCATATTGTCCATACCAGTTCTGCATTACTTACATGTCCAACTTCATGATGTTACTCATTTACCTTTGTATAAGAAACTAACTGATGAGTCTATTTTGAACTTCAGAGTCAAGTCATTCTAACTTTTGAAGGACTGACACATTTACCAGAAAATATGAATACTATTGTTAATTGTATTTTTAATTTTTGGAGCTTGAATGCCAGAAACCACAGAACTAAATTCAAATGCTTAGTTATGGTAACCATCTGATCCCTTTCCCAAGTACGTTTATCTCCCTTCATCATGACCAAAGTGTACACGTATAATAAAGTCTGTCTTCTTTATCTTAAAAATTGTTACCAATTGTCTGTTTTTAAAAATTAAGCCACTTTAATTTTGTGAGGGAAATAAGGGGAGAATCATATAAATATGTGGAGAAGGGAAAAGCTACCCACTCCAGTATTCTGGCCTAGAGAATTCCATGGACTGTATAGTCCATAGGGTCGCAAGGAGTTGGACACAACTGATCAACTTTCACTTCACTTTCATATGAAAATGTGTGAAGATATAGTCAAATAGTTGAAATGTGAAAATTGAAATAAATTGAATTAGCATGAATATTGATAAAATAGCTAGAATGTGAATATTGAAATAATAAAAATGTCATGTAACTAGCTTGATTACTATTTAAAATGGGTTGATTAGGTTTACATTGTTTACAAACAGCCTGAAGAGTTGAATCTTTCAAGTCAATTAGCCTTTAACACTATTTCAACTGTATTAGAAGCAGCGAGAAGTTACAGAGGAAAAATATAGCATAATTCTTGATGACTGACTCTATTCCAGCAGTTTTGCAATTTAATTTTGAAATGCAAGTGACACCAAAAAATGAAATCACCAAATTTTAGCCATAAATATATGAGAAATAATCATTTACCACAATGATACAGAAAAGTTTATGTAATCATTTTACATTATAAAATAAAACTTAGGCAAAAGGGCATAGAGGAATTGGCATTATTACTACTGCTATCATTTGGCCATAATTGAGAAAAAATATAAGATGAATGAAAAGTTTTTAGAACATGTTATCCAGGAAAGTTTTTAAACTTTGTTTTATTTTCAAGCAGTGTCAAAGTGGCTGTCTCCAGGTCATCCTGCCATAAACTTGATAAGAACCAAAATATGATCACATAAATACTGTGTGAATTTGCCAACTTTATACTGAGGATTTCCTGTTTTCTCCTCCCCTTGGTAAAATGACTTCACATTCCCTAATTTCAGTATAATCCATAATAATATATCTAACTATAAAATTAAATATTTATGCAATATGTATATATAAAATATGTACACATATACTCAATACTCATGGCTCAATACTCATGGAATACTAGGGATAGTAGGAGTGTTCTTAAGATACACTTTTTTTCTCCTCTATTTTACATATGGTAATTGTAAGTTTCCATGTTACTCTTTCCATACATCTCACCCTCTTCTCCCCTCTCTCCATGTCCATAAGTCTATTTTCTGTTTCTCCACTGTTGCCCTGTAGATAAATTCTGCAGTCCCATTTTTCTAGATTCTGTATATATGTGTTAGAATACAGTATTTCTCTTTCTCTTTCTGACTCACTTCACTCTGTATAATAGGTTCTAGGTTCATCCACCTCATCAGAACTGACTCAGATGTGCTCCGTTTTATGGTTGAGTAATATTCCATTGCGCATATGTACCATAACTTCCTTATCCACTCATCTGTTGATGGATATCTAGGTTGCTTCCATATTCTAACTATTGCAAATAGTGCTGCAATGACCAATAGGCTACATGTGTCTCTTTCAATTTTGGTTTCCTCCAGGCATATACCTAGGAGTGGGATTGCTGGGTCATATGGTGGTTTTATTCCTAGTTTTTTAAGGAATCTCCATATCATCTTCCATAGTAGCTGGATCAGTTTACATCCTCACCTACAGTGCAAGAGTGTTCCCTTTTCTCCACACCCTCTCCAGCATTTATTGTTTGTAGACTTTTTGATGAGGGCCACTTTGACTGGTATGAGGTGATATCTCATTGTAGTTTTGACTTGTATTTCTCTAATAATGAGCGATGTTGAGCATCTTTTCATGTGTCTGTTAGCCATCTATATGTCTTCTTTGGTGAAATGTCTGTTTAGGTCTTTTCCCCACTTTTTGATTGGGCTATTTGTTTTCCTGGTATTGAGCTATATGGGTTGCTTGTATATTTTGGAAATTAATCTTTTGTCAGTTGTTTCAATTGCTATTATTTTCTCCCATTCTGAGGGTTGTCTTTTCACCTTGGTGATAGGTTCCTTTCCTATGGAAAAGATTTTAAGTTTTTAAGTATCTTCCATAATAATATAGCTAACTATAAAATTATATATTTATGCAATATGTATGTATAAAATATGTACACATATACTCAATACTCATGGCTCAATACTCATGGAATACTAGGGATAGTAGGAGTGTTCTTAAGATACATTTTTAAAGGCAAGGAAAAAGAGAGAGAGGTGATACAAATTTGGGAGAGATAATCTATTCAGCTCAAACAGAGAGAGGCAGAAGACAAATCACACATTTCATTGAATCTGAAAGTCATTAATTTTAAGATTAACTTTTTTTTTTACTACCAAAAAAGAAAAAAGTTGCTGTCAACTACAGTATGACACATCATTCATTTGAAGATGCATCCTGAAGTTAGCATATCAAATGTGATAAAGTCCATCTTAGAATCAATGAAATGCATCAACATATGTAGTATTTTTTGTCTTTTTTCTATTTTGGGTTATGTCTCTTTAAAATATGCATTTTCAAGATTAATATTTTAGATTAACATTAAAAGTAAGTTTTACCTCCAAGCAACTGAAATGATTAAATAAGAATGTAGATGAGGTGCAAAAGTTTCCTTTCTTCATGAGTTATTTCTGAAGTCTAAAATGTGGTTACTTCCTTGTTCATAAAGAAAATGTCTCCCTTGCCGATAAACAAGTTATAGGTTTGATACAAATAATTATTAATTATTCGTGTATGGAACTTCATGGGATCAGCCCTCTGAGTTAAAAATTAATGTAGAATTGGGAACATATTTGTCTATTTTTTGTTTCCTCTAGTGTTTGAAGTGTAAATGCACTACTACTAGAATAATTTCCCACTCCAATTTAGAATGCTTCAACAAAGTTGCTATTCAGTCTTTAAAACAAATGCATATACTTTGCTCAAATTCATGGAACTATTGGGCATCTGAATCTTCCTTCAAAATTCATAGGTTTTTCATTTGTTATTACATAATTAAATAATGCAATCTGGTATCTCGCCATACTACAGACACATTTTAAGCCCAACTCTTCTTTTTCTAGTCAATGTTAAATAATGTAGGTTTCATTAATAGCATGACAGCTTTGAATTTATTAATGACTTTGAGTTAGGAGCCTAGTTGGTAAATTATAGTATGTTTTAAAATTTTTTTATTTATTATATTTGGCTGTGCTGGGTCTTCATTGATGAGCTGGGGTTATTCTCTAGTCACAGTGCCTAGGCTTTTCACTGCAGTGTCTTCCCGTGTTGTGGAGCATGGGCTTAGTAGTTGTGGCACGCAGGCTTAGCTCCAGTGTGGCACATGGGTTCAGCTCCCTCACGGTATGTGGAATTTTCCTGGACCAGGGACTGAACCCATGATCCCTGCATAGGCAGGTGGATTCTTAACCACTGGATCACCAGGGAAGTCCTAAATCATAGAATGGCTATCCATTTATTTATTCATCTTTTAAACTATATTTAATTCTATGAGAATTAGAGTAGGTTAAAAAAAAGAGAAAATCTAATCATAGTCAGTGTAAAATTAGAATAAGAGTCCTTAGGCATCTTGTTTCTTTAAAAATTATATTTCAAAATATGAAATAGCTATCCAACAAATTAGATAGATGTTTGTCAGCTAGCAGTAAGACAAATTCCCTCTGTTTTCCGTGATGCCTGTAGCTTGAATGAGACAGTGGCTATCTATGTTACAGAATGTAAAGATCAAACAATTAGTAACTGTTCTGAGCCCTTGGACCTTATCTGTTGGGTGTTACATAACAAGAGAACAGCATATGTGAACTGTATCGCTTTGGCTGCGTGAAAACCATTTAGTTAAGAGGAGCTGCTTTACTTAGGGCTTTTACAATAGAGTAATTAAAAGATTTCCATTTAATATTAATTTTTAATTTAAAAATGTGTGATCAATTTTATTGTTTACTGTTTTATTTAGTGTCACATTAAATCTTTGTGCCTCAGTTTCCTTATCCAAAAGGACAACAATATACCAGCCTCACCCACTTCTTAGGGTTGTTATTAACAAGTGAGAAAATGTATTGGAAAAGACCTTACACTCCTGCCATATGACGACATGTGGGATACAACATGATTACATGCACAAAACATGGAGCTGCGTTTTTTTCTTTTGAAGGTTAATGAACTGACAAGGGTGAGGGTTCAGCCAGCCCCGGAGAAATTTTATACCAACGGCTCCATGTTCTGTCATGGTTTAGTGCCACCTGGTGGTAGATTTGACTTTTGGTTTAAATATGCTGCTACTAAGTCACTTCAGTCGTGTCCGACTCTGTGCGACCCCACAGACTCTATCAGTCCACCAGGTTCCCCCGTCCCTGGGATTCTCCAGGCAAGAACACTGAGTGGGTTGCCATTTCCTTCTCCAAAGCATGAAAGTGAAAAGTGAAAGTGAAGTCGCTCAGTCGTGTCCGACTCTTAGCAACCCCATGGACTGCAGCCTACCAGGCTCCTCCATCCACGGGATTTTCCAGGCAAGAGTACTGGTTTAAATATCGCTGAGAGCAATTCTGGGTTCAGTGGCTGACTGGTAACTCCAAGACAGCAGCAGGGGTTCCAAAAATCTGATGGTTGTTGTTTGTTCCACTTCTACTGAGGATACTGGGAACAGATAACAGTAGCAACGAGAGACAACTTACACCTCCTCATCTGCTGCTGCTGCTGTTTTCCTGCCCCATCCTGCCCTTCTCTGCCCACCTCCACCCCAGAAGATGAGTCTATCCCAGTTGGAGGACATAAGGTGAGTGAGTGGAAAACAAAAGCCATTCTACCATCAGCGACTGGATTAAATCCAGTGAATACTCGATGGTCTTTTTCCTTTTGATGATTTTTAAACTACAAAACAACATGAACAAAGTATTCTAATACAAATGAACGAAGTATTTAATGCCAAGTATTTACTTGGCTTCCTAGGTAACTCAAATGGTAAAGAATCTGTGTGCAACGTGGGAGACCCAGGTTTGATCCCTGAGTCAGGAAGATCCCTTGGAGAAGGGCATAGCAATCCACTCCAGTATTCTTACCTGGAGAATTCCATGGACAGAAGAGCTTGGCGGACTATAGTCTATGGGGCCGCGAAGAGTTGGACACGACTGAGCAACTAACACACATTATAATCACGATGTCCAAAATTTTCTGTAATACACTTCATATAAAAAACACTGCCATAAAAAAAAAAAAAAAAACACTGCCATAAAAAAAAAGTTGTCATTGTATATTGACATTTGTACTTCTTATTGGTGGAAATATGAAAATGCTGGTTATTCAACTTACCTTTTAACATCCCCCAAATCTACTTAAAGAAGAGGCTAGCTGTGTGACAACATGACCTATGAATGTAGAAGTATCTAAACATCATCATGTGGCTTGCCCTAACTGCAAAGGATACCAGGAAATTTAATCCCCAATATGCAGTCACTTTCCAGGAAGAATTTAACCCAACAAAATGAAAAACAGATATTCAGTGGACAGCTCAACATCTCTGTCACATCTACGTGTCAAGATTTCATATATTTTACATATAAATATATGTTCAGTTCAGTTCAGCTGCTCAGTCGTTCCGACTCTGTGACCCCATAAACCGCAGCACGCTAGGCCTCCCTGTCCTTCACCAACTCCTGGAGTTCACTCAAACTCATGTCCATCAAGTTGGTGATGCCATCCAATCATCTCATCCTCTGTCATCCCCTTATCCTCCTGCCCTCAATCTTCCCCAGCATCAGGGTCTTTTCAAATGAGTCAGCTCTTCGCATCAGGTGGCTAAAGTATTGGAGTTTCAGCTTCAACATCAGTCCTTCCAATGAACACCCAGGACTGATCTCCTTTAGGATGGACTGGTTGGATCTCCTTGTAGTCCAGGGGACTCTCAAGAGTCTTCTCCAACACCATAGTTCAAAGGCATCAATTCTTCAGTTCTCAGCTTTCTTTATAGTCCAACTCTCACATCCATACATGACCACTAGAAAAACCACAGCCTTGACTAGACGGACCTTTGTTGACAAAGTAATGTCTCTGCTTTTTCATATGCTGTCTAGGTTGGTCATAACTTTCCTTCCAAAGAGTAAGCGTCTTTTAATTTCATGGCTGCAATCACCAGCTGCAGTGATTTTGGAGCCCAGAAAAATAAAGTCAGCCACTGTTTACCCATCTATTCACCATGAAGTAATGGGACCGGATGCCATGACCTTAGTTTTCTGAATGTTGAGCTTTAAGCCAACTTTTTCACTCTCCTCTTTTACTTTCATTAAGAGACTTTTTAGTTCCTCTTCACTTTCCGCCATAAGGGTGGTGTCATCTGCATATCTGAGGTTATTGATATTTCTCCTGATAGTCTTGATCCCAGCTTGTGCTTCCTCCAGCCCAGCATTTCTCATGATGTACTCTGCATATAAGTTAAATAAGCAGGGTGACAATATACAGCCTTGATGTACTCCTTTTCCTATTTGGAACCAGTCTGTTGTTCCATGTCCAGTTCTAACTGTTGCTTCCTTAACACATGTGGTGTTTTATAAATCTGTAAATTGATTAATAACATTTAAACATTCAAAGATTTCATCAAAAAGAGTTTTAATAATCCTGCCTTTTCTGGGGGAAAAAAAATATCAGATGATCTGGCAACACTGGCCCACATTTCCTCTGGGCAATAGTTGGTTGCAGGTGAGAGGTAGCTGCCTGCATTCTCTCCAGTTTGCTGGAGAAAAACACCTGACCAGCTTCACCCATTAATTTCCCCTATTAAACCTGTAGGCACTGAATTTGTGGCCCCAGACTAATCATAAGATGAAGAACATGCTTTCAGAAAAACTTGGGAAATTCTCAATTTTAGGGGCTATTCAGACGAAAAAAGAGTTACTTAGTATAGGCAACTTATCTGTGAAAACTGTTCCAAATATAAAATTCAGAGTATTTATAGAGAAAAATAATAGGGATATGATGTCCACCTTAAAATCAAGTTAAGGATAAATGCATTTAAATTTATAAAGAGAGGGGAAAGGGAATAAAAGTGAAATGAGCAAGGGCAGAGACAGGGTTAGGGTTAAACAGAAATTCAAAATAGAACAGGTAAGAGAGAAGTCAACTTTTTTAAGTAGAGAGAGAGGTTAGTTGGCAACATTCAAAAAACTTGAAGAAATCTAAGAAATAGAAGCTTTCCTAGTATTTCATATATTTAGGAATGTTTATCTAGCAAGAGAACAATATAATGATGATAATAATCTATAATGACAACTAAGATTTACAGAGTTCTTATTGTTTGCTAGCACTACCCTAAGTGCTCTATATGGGTCGCTTCATTTAACCATTTCAGAATTATGGCTTAAAATCCACATAAAAGTGGTGATTGGCTGCCTGTGTGACAACAGGCAGACTTTGAAATGTAGAGATGTCCAGTAGAGTCACCAAAGTTCCCCTGTCTGGGAAGGAAACTTAAATAATTTCAATAAATTCTTGATTGGCTGCCCTATAGACAAAGGAATACAGAGAAACACTGAAGTAGTAGAAACTCAAACATTCGTTTCATAATTTATTATATGATATTACTTTGTAATAGTTTGTCCTTTAAAAATATTTTGTTCACTGTTGGTGGGAATGCAACCTAGTACAACCGCTATGGAGAACAGCATGGAGAATCCTTAAAAAACTGGAAATAGAACTGCCATATGACCCAGCAATCCCTCTGCTGGGCATACACACTGTGGAAATCAGATCTGAAAGAGACACGTGCACCCAAATGTTCATTGCGGCAATGTCTACAATAGCCAGGACATGGAAGCAACCTAGATGCCCATCAGCAGACGAATGGATAAGGAAGCTGTGGTACATATACACCATGGAATATTACTCAGCCATTAAAAAGAATTCATTTGAATCAGTTCTAATGAGATGGATGAAACTGGAGCCTAGTATACAGAGTGAAGTAAGCCAGAAAGAAAAACACCAATACAGAATACTAATACATATATATGGAATTTAGAAAGATGGTAATGATAACCCTGAATGCGAGATAGCAAGAGAGACACAGATGTATAGAACAGTCTTTTGGACTCTGTGGGAGAGGACGAGGGTGGGATGATATGGGAGAATGGCACTGAAACATGTAAATTATCACATGTGAAACGAGTCGCTAGTCCAGGTCTGATGCATGATACAGGGTGCTCGGGGCTGGTGCACTGGGATGACCCAGAGGGATGGGATGGGGAGGGAGGTGGGAGGGGGGTTCAGGATGGGGAACACATGTACACCCATGGAGGATTCAAGTCAATGTATGACAAAACCAATACAATATTGTAAATTAAAATAATAAATAAATTTTAAAAATATATTTGTTCAGTTGAATATTATTCTTTGTAATGTCCTTTATCTACAATTGCAATGGTAGAGAGCTAAAAATCAACCCAACTGTCATCATCATTGGGTATTATTTTCAAAGACAATACTCTTCATATCAAAAGTTCAAAAATGTGCTGCTTCTACCTACTCATCATTTCCTTGAACAAATGGTTTTCTTTCATATTAAACAAATTTTATATATTTAAATTATTAACACCTGTCTAGGGATGTGAAGGCATACTAATGATTAATGCTAAGGGTATGACTTTAAGTTTAATTCTAGGAAATAAGAGAGAAATTGAAATTTAGATAGGAATATAAGCATCAGTATTGTGTTTTTACAAGAACGTTGGCAGTTTTTCTCTTCTAAAGATATTTGGAATGTAAATTGTTCCCAGAAACTTAAGAAAAGAAAAACATGTGATTAGTTGGGCATTGTCTTCTTACTGAATAACAAGCAAGGTACTAAGCTGGTGGATATTATCTATAAATAAAAGAATAAGAGGGATATTGAGATAATGCTTCGAGTGGCAATAAGTTGGTCACTAAAGTCTTAGAAGGCATTTTCAACCAGAAATTCTTGAGAAATTATATATTCATTAGATAGGTTCATAAGACTGTTCTTGAGTGATTTATTTTTATTGTCAAAGATTTTTGCCTTGTTTCATGTAAGGACTGTCAAATTATTTCATTATTCACTTTAAAATCTTCCAAGCATCCTTCCTTCTATTCTGAGAATTTTAACTGAATTTATTGCACAAGAAATTGGATCATCATCTCTTAAAAATAATGATATATTAGAATTTAAATGTATCCTTTAACAGTTGAAAGCTGTGATACGTTTATCTATGCTGCCACTTTTTTAAAAGCAAAATTGAAATGAGGCAGCATACAGAAACAAAAATCCTAAGTTGGTAATTTTTTTTAACAATAAAAACCTATTTTGGTTTGAAATATTTGTCACTTTCATAAGAGTTTCATAACACATAATCCTATTTTACCACAGGTAAATGATAGGAAAAAGACACAGAGCTCTATTTCATGCAAATACACTTTGAATTTCATTAGTTCTTTGTCCTGAAACAAGATCTTAGTCTATTCTTCCATTCTTTTCCTGACGGAATCTATAAAGCCATTGTGTTTTGATCATTCAGCCAATCCAGGAAGTGGATACACATGCATTCCTCCCACACACTTTAAAAGTATTAAAGATGACTACACCACTTCTCAGGATAGTCAGGCCCATTGCCAAGCCAGGGGAATGTGGAGAATATTCTACTTGCAGGGCTACCCTTGAAGGTCTAGCGGTGGACTGGAGTGACTGGCCATTGCTTCAGCTGAGTCACCGTAAGAGTTGAGAACAAACACGGAACAGACAGGAGGATGGCAACTGCATCAAGCAAAGAGCCTCAACCCTCTCCTTGAAAACGGAGGAAGTTGGAAGGCAGAGGCAAAACATCCTGATTGTGAATGCTCATGTCATGTCAATTTCCTCTCACCTTTAGATGCCTGAATGATGGAAATGACGCAAATACCAATATCAAAGCTCCAGGCAGATTCTAACTGGGGACTTCAAATGGACCCCAGGGGGATAAGGTAGCTGACGTGGGTCCATTCTCAGTTGGGCGCTTGGATAACACAGGTTTGACTTGTGCAGGTTCACTTATACACAGATTTTTTTCAGCAGCAAATACTGCCGTACAACATGATCTGTGGTTGGTTAAATCGGTGAATGTGGAACTCTGAGTACAGAGAAACTGCCACGTGGATGGCCAACTCTTAAATTATGTCTCCCTAAGCCCCATGCTGTTCAAGGGTCAACTGTACTCATAATTTAAGATGAATAAAGGAAAAATAAGAAAGTCTATATGCAGTAAATATGGGACATAAAGGAAGCATGGTATGCTATGTTTGAATGACAAAAAGCCTATGTTCAAACATTTTTCCCCCTAGTAACAGAAGAAAGATTGGGTAACTTTACCTTCTTAAAGGAAATTAAAGAAAATCCTGACTCTATGAAATGGAGATGGCAATGAGATGATTAAACAAACAAACAAACAAAAAAAAAAACAGGCTGGAATGAAAAAAAGCTAGCATAAAATGCATTAAAAGGGAAAATGACATTGATGATCTTAAAACCACTTTGGAGGCAGAAAAGAGAAGTAATAACATAAAAGCCTCTGAATGGAGGACAGATTTTAGAATATCATATAGTTCAAAGCATGTGATTAAATACAAGATAATCAAAACTGTAGAAAATAATGGAAATCCATCATTGAGATAATAGTTATGCTTGAATATGAAACAAGAAGAAATTCAACAGACTAAAATTCAAAGATAAACTATTCCTGAATTGAATGAGAACCTAAAACTACAGATTCAATAGGATAGGGCTTAACAGCTAACACTCAGAAAAATTTTAATGAGCTTAAGAATAAGGAAATAATTAAGAATAAGGAAAAAATCCATATATCTAGACCAGAAGGTCACCTACAAGTGAAAAATTTAGTCTTGCTTTAATCTGTCAGCAAAAATAGCTGTTAGACAAAAGTGCAGTACTTCATACAAAATGTGCATCATATACTAGGTTTCCTTACAGTCCTGTCAATGCAAAGTCAACAGAGGCTGTCAACTATGTGAACATTCACAAATACATCATCTACATGTACATCCTGATGAATCTACTCGAATATGTAATTTAGTGCAATGAAAAATAAATCAAAATGTAAACTTTATGAAAGTTCACCTCTGTATATATCTGAACACAGAATTAAGGTTAAATGGTTATAGTTATAAATTATGTACATAGTAATATATATTAATTGTTAAGAAGGAAAGCTGAGTATGATAACAAGATTACAGGGACCCAAAATCCTATAATATAGCATGACAAAACCCCCAGAACAGAGATAAAAAAATGACAAGATTGACTATTCTAATTTCTTCATATCCCATTAAGGAAGAGATTTATTAGATTCTGTTGCAATGTAGAAAACATAATTAAATAAACCATAATACAAATTCTCTAATAACTAATACTCCAGGGAAAAAAAATAAAAACAATACTGATTAAAATAAAAGAATGTCTCCCCTGAGAAGGGAAAAAATAAAAGAATGTCTCCCCTGAGAAGGGGAAACAAAGCTTTAGGTATCTGAACCAGTCATCTGCTTTAAAAAGAAGTAAAAACAAACAAATCCAAAACAGGAGGTTTTATATATATATGTGTACACACACCAAGTAAATACAAATAAAAAGAAAGGTTCAGAAAATCAATATTAAAGGAAGTCACATATAATAACTTTATACTGATGAAGGATTAACTTCATAATGGAACTTTAGATGTCATGAATACTTATGCTTCTAAGAATATTGTACAAAATATATAAAGCAAAAACTTCAAAAAATAAGGGGAAATAACAAACACAGTGAAAGTGAAAGTCGCTCAGTCGTGTCTGACTCTTTGCGACCCCATGGACTATATAGTCCGTGAAATTCTCCAGGCCAGAATACTGGAGTGGGTAACCTTTCTCTTCTCCAGGGGATCTTTCCAACCCAGGAATCAAACCAGGGTCTCCTGCATGGCAGGCAGATCTTTACCAGCTGAGCTATCAGTGAAGCCCAATAAACACAGTAGTAATGGATTTATATTTCATTTACTCAGTCTTTAACAAAGTAGACAAAATATAATTCTGGCTATGAAGACTTCACTTGCCTTAGGATGACCCCTAAAGTCTATAGATATGAGACAAAGGAAAAATTTAAAGTGAGACCAGTTAGGAAGAACGTTTTTTTTCTCCATTAAGTTGCTCAGGATCAGGATGGAATAGGCAGACAACTAGGTTGCAAGAGATTACAGTCAATATGACTTGGCGAACATATGTATATGAGAGGTAGGTGAAGAGAGACTAAGATGATTCCCAGGGTTTGTCTGCATGACTGAGTCGACAGTGGTATTCAGATGCAGGAAGATTTCGTTTGGGAAAGTGTTAGGTTTAAGATACCTAAGGGAGTGCTACACATGGCACAAGAAAAATCACTAGAGGTATGTATTTGGGAACCCATGGAGTATAGCGTACAATTGAAACTATGGAAAAGAAGAGAAATTTCCCAGGGAGAGTGACTTTCATTGGTGAGCATCCTTATTGAGGACCAAAAGCATGCATACACACTTACTCATCCATTCACGCCAGCACTAGTGCCCATGTGTTCTAAGTACTGCATGCATGCTCAGTCATTTCAGTCATATCCGACTCTTTGCAACCCCGTGGACTGGAAGCCATCAGGTTCCTCTATCCATGGGATTCTCCAGGCAAGAATACTGGAGTGGGTTGCCATGCCTTCCTCTAGGGGATCCTTCTGATCCAGGTATTGAACCTGCATCTCCTTCATCGCAGGTGGATTCTTTACTGCTGAGGCACCAGGGGAAGTTTCTAAGACTGCATCAGGAACTAAATACACAATTGTAAACTCTTAGCCAAATATAATTTACGCTTCCCAAATAAATTTTGGACATGTTTTATTGGCACAGATTTCTCTACTCCAAAATTGGAGAAGGAAATGGCAACCCACTCTAATATTCTTGCCAGGAGAATCCTCTGGGTAGAGGAGCCTGGTGGGCTACAGTCCATGGAGTCACAGGAGACAGACATGACTTAGCGACTAAACCACCACCACTATAGATAAGCTCCCCTGGTGACTCAGATGGTAAAGATGGTTTGATTGCCAGCTTGGGGGATCACCTGGAGAAGGGAATGGCAACCCACTCTGGTATTCGTGCCTGGAGAGTTCCATGGACAGAGGAGCCTGGTGAGCTATACCCCAAGAAGTTGCAAAGAGTCAGACATGAATGAGCAACTAACACACACTCTACTGCAAAATAGTTCAGTTGCTGTACTCATTTTTTATTGCTGTGTAACTAATTAATACAAATTTAACATTTTAAAGGAATACTGCATCCTTACTGTCACACAACTTAGCTGGATTATGAACTCAAAGTCTCACAAGGGTATTATTGACATGTCATCAGGCTACATTCTTATCCTGAGGTTGACTGGGGGAAGAATCACTTTCAAGCCCACTCAGGTTGATGGCAGGATTCATTTCTTTAAAGTTGTAGAACTGTGTCCTGGCTTCTTGCTAGCTCTCTGCTGGAGGCTGCCCTCAACTTGTAGAGGCTAACATAAGTTCCTAGAGGTTGCTTTTAGTTCCTTGGCAACTGACTTTTCCAACATGGTCATTTACTTCTTTAAACCAGCAGGGAGTGTCTCTAGGGAGACTCACTCTAGATCAAGGTACAGTCTTCTATGATGTAACATGATCATGGAAGTAACATTCTATCATCTTTGCTATATTCTATTGGTTCCAAGTGTTGAAGAGGAAGAAATTTTCCTCTACCCTTCTAGGTTCTTCTGGCTGGTCCAAGAATTTTATTACAGATTAATGAGAGAAAATCAGAAGCGCAATAACATGTATATACAGGAAAGACCCAGGATAACTGCATAACTTACCAAACTACTCAAAACTCTTATCTTAAATACCATCTTCAGCTATAGACAAAAGAAAATATTGGCAGTAGTGGTCTGGGATTTCAAAGGAGAGGATGGCAATTCACACAGAGATGGGAAAGCAAAAGTTTAGTAAACAAATGAATGCAGGGCCATGGAGAGACAATGGACTCAGATAGGAATTTTAACAAACAGACTTTGCTAGATTCCTCCCTGTGCACACACCTGCTTCACAGTGTAGTTATCTATGGTGATAGCTCCCTTCCTGGAACAGGTCCTTCTTTTAGACACTTAGGACACTTTAAGACACTTTAAGATCAAAGTTGCCTCCTGCTTCTTTTGAGTCTTGATTGTCTTCAGTTTGAAATGATCCAAGTGCCAAAGGAGCATTTTGAGGTGGTTAATTTTGCTCCCCCGCAGAAGCAAGCCAAAGGTCCCACACTCAATGGGAGAAGGAACAAGGGCATGAGCACAGAGATCTGGAGACAGATCTTTTTTGGCTGTGCTGACTCCTTGTTGCACATGTGAGGGCTTCTCTTGTTGTGGCATCTGGGGTTTAGTCACTCTGTGGCATGTGGGATCTTAAGTTCCCTGACCAGGGACCAAACCCAACTCCCTTGCATTAGGAGGTGGATTCTTAAGCACTAGACCACTGGGGAAGTCCCTGGAGACAGAAAGCTTGATGGAAACTTAGAGTCTGTCCACCATAGTTCCTTAAAATGGCATTGTGCATATCTATTACCCAGCAGAACCCTATGGGGCCTTCTTGGGACAGACTCCTTCTCCCCGCCCCCATCCTCTGCTTTAGCTCTTCTCTGAAGTACCTGGATAGCAGTATCTCATGCACAATTCCTGAGCCATTTTACAGACATGAAAACCTCCACCAAATGGAAGACAGTAACTACTTGATGACTATGAGCATGTAGCCCCCAGGCCACCTGGAGCCTAAGAATGGATAATGTTAACCCCTGTGACACAGTCTTATTACATCACTACCAACCAATCAGACAACTGTGTATGAGCTGATCATATACCCTGTGACCCTGCTCCCTTACCTGGCCTTTACAAATGTTTTGCTGAAAGATTTCAGAGAGTTTGGGGTCTGGGGGTGGGGCATGAGTCAACTGTTTCCTTGCATGGCCCTGCAATAAACCTTTCTCTGCTCCAAGCTCTGATGTTTTGGTTTGTTTGGACTGTGCATCGGGCACATGAACGTGTATTTGGTGACATATCCACATGTCTGGGAAGTCAATGCTTACAGCGTGCATTGTGACCCAACATTTTTGATTGGAAAATACTGGTGTTCCAAAAAACATACTCTGGGAAATGCCACCTGAGAAGGAGGTAAGCCCCACGGACAACAAATATATTTGAATTCCTGTTCATTTTCACGTGACTCTTTTCCCCACTTGCTATTCCTCTATACACACAGAAACCTTTTTTATGTAACTTTATTATAAAAGTCAAGTCATAAGAAGCATCATTATAAAACTTATTTGCTCAGCTGCTCGGGGGATCATTGCTTCTTACCACTATAACTGAGTTTATTCCAGCTTCTTATGTTATTATTATATGAAGAATAAGAACTCCAGTTTCATGAACTTGTGTCTCCACATTGTAATACTTTTTGATGAAGAATATCTCAGTTATGAATTATTGAGGCTTGAATCCCAAGAGGCCTCACTTTTCCTCGAAATTCTGCCCAGAGTTCCCTCTGGAACTCAGACAGACATCTGTGACCATTCTAGGGAACAGGTACACTGCTGTTCTCTACTTTTCCAGAACAATTTCTCCCTCCTCCCCAATAATTCAATCCAGTTAATAGATAGCACGTTCAGTTTACTTGACAGACCCACCCAGAGAGTTTAAATACTACTTTTGTTTTCTTGAAAAAATAACTGCACAACTTGAAAGTTGCAAATTAAGCTTGATTTGGGGCAAAATGAGGACTGCCGCTTAGGAGGTAGCATTTCTGATAGCTCTAAGACACTGCTCTGGAGGAGATGGGGGGTAGGTGGGGGTGTGCAGCTAGCATATGTAGGAGTTTTGCAAAAAAGTGTAGGTAGACAGGAACATAAAATGATTACTGCTAATTAAATAAATCAGATATGTCAACTTAAGTAATTTAGCACTTTTCTATGTATGGGAAGAGGCAAGAGTCTGGGCTCACTGAAATCACTCCTTTGATATATACCTCACCTATATGGGACCAGTATCCTGCGTTTTCACATCCTGAGTTTCCTCAGGCTCACCATAGGGAGTGGCTGCAGTCTGATGGCTGCCAGATGGCAGGTATTCTTTCCTTCCTGAATCCCCTCAGGGCTCATCATGCAATCACTGATGACTGTGACATCATTTACTGATATGGCAGGAAATATTCCATTTCTCAGGCTTACCTAACACCCCTAGTATAATATTCTACCACCTTTGACATGTTTGACATTGGTGTGACCATCTCTTCCATAGAGACCTCCATAGTATGTAAGAGGCCAGTAAGAGAGAGGATGGAAGAATGTAAGAATGTCGCCCCCCATATCAGTAAACAAAGAATGTGGTGGCCATCAAGCTACCAACCACTATAACTGCCCAGGCTGTGCACCCTGAGGGGATTCAGGATGGAGAAAAACCAGAAACTGGCCTTAGATAACTGAGGTACATATTGGAAGAATGATTTCAATGAGCCCAGACTCTTGCAATTTCCCAAACATAAAAAAGTGCTAAATTTATTAATCTGAGATATCTGGTTTTCTATAATTAACTGTAATCTTTTGATAGTCTGACTACCTAGCTTTTTTTTTTTTTTTTTAACAACAACAACAACAAAACACCTCTTATACATCCTGGCTACTCCTTTACCTCTTTGAAGCAATCCCTCAGGGCCATCTGAGAGGCTGTCTCTCGGGCTTAAGTGCTCAGCAAGCCCACTAAAATAAATATATTTTATTCAAAATGTAATTCTCAACTTTTAGGTTGTGCCTTTCTTTTTTCGGTCAATAACACCCGTTTAAAAAAAAAAAAAAAGTCCTGAGATCCAGAGAGCAGATCCTGGACGGCTATAATAGTCTATGTGGGATGTGTGTGCATGTGTGCTCAGCCCTGTCTGACTCTTGTGACCCCTTGGACTGTAGCCTGCCAGCTTCCTCTGTCCATGGAATTTTCCAGGCAAGAATGCTGGAATGGGATGCCATTTCCTTCTCCACTCTGTGGGGGCGGGGATGGCTAATTAAGAGAACTGATAAACTTCTTTCATTTGAGGAAGCTGGAATTCAGCAGTTTTCAAATTATGTTCAGTGTAGTCCTGAGGCTGAGGGAATTTCCTCTAGGTAGCTTCCAGGGACAGTCTAGAGACTGATCCAGAGCATTCCATCCACATAGGACCCAGATCAACATAAGGAAATCTAAGACTTGAAGACTGTGAGATGGTTTTACTGTCTAAGCCAGTAGAGATTCCCTGGTGACTCAAGTGGTAAAATATCCACCTGCAATGCAGGAAATCTGGGTTCGACCCCTGGGTTGGGAAGATGGTGTTAAAACAAAAATTGCACTGGACAAAGTTAAACAGCTAAGGATGACTTTATTCATGGTATTGCAATTGGAGAGACAGATTGGACTCAAATCCACTAAACCAAAAGGCAGGAGGGATTTTAAGTTCTAGAATGAGCTGGTGGAAAAGCACTGGAGGACAACCACTGTGGGAAGCTGATCACTGGGATATGTAAGTACATTGAGTTATTTCTGAGTTTGCACATTTTTCCTTTGTGTTTAGGCCATTTGTGTTTGCTATAAAGACTGGGAGTTAGGATGTTATCTTCTTTTATGTTTACAATTCAAAGAGATGGTTTCCAGATCCTTAAGAAAGACATTCCTGGGTTGTAAATCTGGCAAGAGGATTTTAAAAAGATCTACATCTTAATGAAACAAAGAATTTAGTGTTACGTTTTCTAAAGTGAATTCTCTAAGGAAAGACAGGTCAGGGCCTCGAGTCAGAAAGTTAAACCTGTCTAAAGTTTACCAAAGCTATAGCAAAGGTTTAAGCTCTTTATTCAACAGTAAATTAGCCAAGGCCTTCAGGAAATAAAAAATCCAAATTAGAAAACCCTCTCCTTACACATTCCCATTAGAAACAATCCACAAAATAAAGCAAAACAACTTAATGTTTTACTGGGATATTCCTCTAAATCATGATGCAGAACACTGATAAAGTGGGCTCTGACGATGGGTATCCCACCTTCCTTTGTATGTTTCGTTGCTCAGTGTCCAACTTCCAGTGACCCTATGGACGGTAGCTCACCAGGCTCCTCTGCATGGGATTTCTCAGACAAGAATACTGGAGCAGGTTGCCATTTCCTCTCCAGGGGTCTTCCCTGGCTCAGGGATTGAACCCACGTCTCTTGTATCTCCTGCATTTTCAGGCAGACTCTTTACCACTAGCGCCAACTGGGAAGCCTTCCTTTAAGGCAACCTAAAGCTTTCCCCACTTCAGCAAGAAAGGGAGGTATTGATGAGACAAAGGCCCAAGAGCTAGCCAAATGACAGTATCCTAGTGCAGATACACAGGATAGAGAGGATGAAGAACTAAGAGCAACCACATGTCTGTATTCATTCATGGTTCTGCTCATGAGCAAACATACTCTGAGCCAATTGCATTAAGGACTATTCTTCAGATATATGCCCAGGAGTGGGGTTGCCAGATCATTGGTAGCTCTTCTTTAAGGAACCTCCATACTGTTCTCCACAGTGGCTGAACCAGTTTACATGCCCACCCACAGTGTAGGAGGGTTCCCTTTTCTTCATACTCTCTTCAGCATTTATTGTTTCCAGAGAGAACTATAATTCTTAAAGATACAAGTGCCCCCATGTTCATTACAGCATTATTTACAATAGCCAGGATATGGAAGCAACCTACTAGTAAATGTCCATCGACATAGGAATGGATAAAGAAGAGGTGGTATATATACACAATGGAATATTACTCAGCCATTCACAGTGACATGGATAGACTTAGAGATTATAGCACTGAGTGAAGTCAGTTAGACAAAGGCAAATATTGCTTATACATGGAATCTAAAAAAAAAAAAAAAAAGGATACAAATGAACTTATCTACAGAACAGAAATAGTTACAGATGTAGAAAATACACTTATGGTCACGAGGGAGAAGGGCAGGAAGGATAAACTGCAAGATTGGGATTGATATATACACATTACTATACATAAAATAGGTAATTAATAAGGACCTACTGTATAGTGCAGGGAACTCTACTCAGTACTCTTAATGGCCTATATGGGAAAAGAATCTAGAAAAGAGTAGATGTATGTATATGTATAACTGATTCAGTTTGCTGTATACCTAAAACTAACTCAACATTGTACATCAACTATACTCCAATAGAAATTTTTTGAAAAAGAACTATTCTTCCTCAGGGGAGGTAGGTAACAGAGTGAAAGGAGAATAATGAAACTTTGAAGAAATTATTGCTATATGGGCTCTGATTTTAATAAAATATTTCTGCAATCAAACAATAAAAATTAGAAAATCTGAGGTTGAAATACCTCTTCCAGTTGAAACATGTTAGGCAATCTACATCTATCTTCTACTGTGCTTGAATTTTACTCTGTTCAGTTTTACTTAAAATAATGATCTATGGTTTGCACTCCATGATTCACTGGAGTTTTGAGATTTGCAGGAATGGAAATGTAATTGAGCAGGACCCTCTGGGGCCTTCCCAGGGCAGATCCCTCCCCCATATCCTCTGCTTTAGCTCCTCTCTGAAGTACCTAGATAATAGTATCCAGTGCCAATTTTCTGAGTTGTTTAACAGATGCTAAAACCACCACCACATGGAAGAAATTAGCTCCTTGACAAGCATGAGCACATGGCCCCCATATCTACTGTGCCTAAGGATTGATCGTTAACCCCTGTGACACTACCGTGTTACCTCACCATCAACAAATCAGAGAATTGTGAGAATTGTGTGCAAGCTGATCTCATACCCTGTGACCCCCGCCCTCCTCACCCGACCTTCACAAATGCTTTCTTGAAGGGGACACTGATTCAGTCCCTGGTTCAGAAGGATCCCACATGACATGGGGCAACTAAGCCAGCGTGCTAAAACTACTGAAGTCCATGCAACCTAGAACCTGTGCTGTGCAACAAGAGAGGCCGCCCCCATGAGAAGCCCACACACCACACCTGGAGTAGCCACCACTTGCCACAACCAGAGCAAGCCTGTGCATAGCGGCCAAGACCTAGCACAGCCAAAAATAAAAATAAATTTTTTTTTAAAAAATGCTTTGCTGAAACCCTCCCAGAAGTTTGGGTTTTAGAGCAGAAGTCACCCCATACTCCTCATGTGGAGGCCTTTAAAATTAACACTGCACTTTCCTTCATCCCAGCCTTGTGTCAGTCGACTAGCTTTACTGCATGTGGGCAAGTGGACCCAAGTTTGGTTTATTAACAAAAATTGATCAAACTCTTGGCATAGTTTGATCCATCTGAAGCATAGAGAAATGCAGAAAACTGTTTTGAACCTTGAGAATCATACAGATGTGCCCCAACTGTTATAGTGTATTTAAAACTGCATTGAAATTCTGAATTGCTGCTTTTATTCCCACCTTCTTTTCTATCCTGATTATCCTCATTGAAACATTTGGCCATTCAAGTCGAGACTGAATAGTAACTGAGCATCTGGGCATAGTTTCCATAGTTTCTGTAGCAGCTGAATGAGATTGAGTTGTATTTGTGTTGGAAGTGTGAGTCATCAATATGAGGTTTGTCATATTTACAGCAAAAGACCTTGGTTGAGACAAAACTGGAGACAGACATCACAATAACAATCAATTCTTGGATAATTTTCTGGGTAAATTCAGCACACTTGAACACAAAGGTTTCAAAACAGTCTTTAAATTAAATTTGGTATAAAAGAAAAGATAGAAGCATTCAAATATGGTTTTGGAACAAATGTTAATCTCCCAATGCCAAAAGATATTTTTGCTGAGAGTTTCTGGAAAGATTATTTGGACATGTGTTATTTTAATTTAGTTGAGTATTCTCTGAATAATCCTGTCATATGAGGCTAAGAGCCCAGGTTATGGAGGAAAGACTACCTGAGTTCTAATAGCAGTTTTGGCTGTATTAATGTGGCCTAGGGCAAGTTATTTAACTTCCCCATGCCTCATTTTGCTCTAACATAAAATGGGAACACTGGGTTATTTATGAGAAATATGCATGATTAACATAGAGAAAAGTGCTAATTCAGTATTTATTATTATTTACAATCTGTACTTTTACAAACTCCACGGATTCATTACCAAAAGATTAATCTCCTTTTAAAATATTTTATTAAGCAAAATAATTTTATACTTATTTTACATTTTTAAAATGTGTCCACATTTTTGATATTCTGTTTGTCATTAAATA
Source organism: Muntiacus reevesi (assembly GCF_963930625.1). Lineage (NCBI taxonomy): Eukaryota > Metazoa > Chordata > Mammalia > Artiodactyla > Cervidae > Muntiacus > Muntiacus reevesi. The sequence continues at coordinate 21,986,454 of NC_089260.1, read as the reverse complement.
GCCACTTTTATTATCATTGGCTACTATCAAGGCCGGAGAAGGCAATAGCAACCCACTCCGGTACTCTTGCCTGGAAAATCCCATGGTTGGAGGAGCCTGGTAGGCTGTAGGCCATGGGGTCGCTGAGAGTCGGACACGACTGAGCGACTTCACCTTCACTTTTCACTTTCATGCATTGGAGAAGGAAATGGCAACCCACTCCAGTGTTCTTGCCTGGAGAAACCCAGCGACGGGGAGCCTGGTGGGCTGCCGTCTATGGGGTGCACAGAGTTGGACACGACTGATGAGACTTAGCAACTATCAAGGCCAACTGCCTAGCTATAATAAAGTGATACACTATTTTGATCTGAATTATTCAAGTGTTACTCGCTCAGTTGTGTCCAGCTCTTTGCAACCCCATGGACAGTAGTCTGCCAGGCTCCTCTGTCCATGGGATTCTCCAGGCGAGAGTACTGGAATTGGCTGCCATTCCCTTTTCTCCAGGGGATCTTCCCGATCCAGGGATCAAACCCAGGTCTCCTGCATTGCAGACAGATACTTTTACCACCTGAGTCACAAGGTAAAGCCCAAATGCAAGGTCCTATTAGGAATTACTCAAATTCAAGTTTATACTTGAGAATACAATTTTCAATCTTTGTTGAACTTTTTATCACTTTAAAGAATTTATTTGCTGCCATAAAATGATTCCACATTAGTGGAATAAAATCATAGTTTATGGTAACTCTTTTTATTTACTTTTCTACAAGAGTGTTTTCAGTTTCAAATACATGTCTTGAGACATTTCTTGATTAGTGAAATGTTTGAAAGACAGAAAAGGTGATTTTTTTTTATTATTACTTAAGGAAACAGGTTGGAACATGGGGTTGCTTCCCAGTTCTCACTGATCTGTTTTTATAATTCAGCTTCATTACTTTATCTGAAGTAATTTCCTAGAATACCATAAACAACCATATTTCATATAAACATAATCAAAACCTAAGAGAAAATAAACCTTTTTTCCCCTTCTATAATAGAGTCTGACCCATCTTATAGTTTTCTCTCTAACGATATTACTACCCCTTCGTGGTAACCCATTGTTTTGCCTCATTCCTCAACTCCTTAATGTAAAATTTATTCTAACCTCATTTTTCCAGTTTTTATTGTTCTGCAACTCTCTCTATACCAACCAACTGCTGAAGTTAATAGATCACCTCCTCCTGGTCATTAATGGAAGCAGAACATTAAGTAGGAATGAATCCAATACTAACTGAAATACTGGACTGCTACCTGATATCAACAACAGTGTAACAAACAGTAGAACTAGACAAGAACTGTGTTCTCAGTTACCTTTGCTGTTAGTGGAAATAGGCCTGCAACAGAGAAGCAGGCCTTGTCATAGCATTACATGGCTCAGTCCTTTTGACCATGATGATTGTCTCTAGGGTAGACACTTGACCCTAATTGGGCTGGTAATATTCCCTTTCCAAACAACTGAAAACTTAGGGTGAAGGGACTCACATACTGAAAGCATTTAGAGTTGAGTCATGTCAGTGTCAGAGCCTGGAGAGAAAGCATGAACTCCCACCCTGCTACCTACACTTTGAGTAAACTACTATGACCATTATCATTATTATCTATTTTCTAACATTTCTTGAACACTAGTGGGTCAGGGGCTATGCTAGGTGATCACTGAGCATTAGGTCATATAATCCTTTCAACACAAGGAAACAGATTTTGTGACGTTAAATAAGTGGTCTTACATCCCATAGCTAGTCAGTAATAGAGCGAGTGAGTAAGTGAAAGTCACTCAGCCATGTCCGACACTTTGCGACACTATACAGTCCGTGGAATTCTCCAGGCCGGAATACTGGAGTGGGTAGAATTTTCCTTCTCCAGGGGATCTTCCCAACCCAGGGATCGAACCCAGATCTCCCGCACTGCACGTGCATTCTTTACCAGCTGAGCCACCAGGGAAGCCCATCACTGATAGAAACACTGCAAATCCAGAACTTATTTCTTAACCATTGATTTATGCTTTACTTCAGCAAATGCTTATTAAACAACTTTCAAGTGGCAGGTAAGTTTTAGAGAATGGAAATGTGCACACCAATATGCTTGACTATATTTTGCAAAATCTGATTTTTTACCCAAAGCCACCCTTTCTAGAAGGTTATTATGTAGATATTCAGGAAAAACATCAGTTTTACTCATCTCACTTTTTGGTTTCTCTATGATTTGTCTGGAATCTAGAATTTATTTTAAAGTAAAATTTTAAATACATCCCTACTTTATACTCAGTAAGACCTATTTCCCTAAATCCTGAACCACCAGACATATTCAAAAAGAACACATATCAATCTTGGAATAAAGCCTTAGATGAATGGTGGGAAATTTGACATAGATTTATTGAACTAGCCTTCACAGAGGAGCAAGGACCCTTGAAAATTGCTACAGCCCATGTCAAGCTGAAAAATAACAAACTGCTCTCCTCTAGTATGTGATAGTCTCTATGCTAACTATAGTTTCAAGAGCTTAGGTGAGTTATTTTAAAATATGTGCAATTAGCTACAAAGTTATTGCATCTGTGAAGGCCAACAGAAAGCTAAAATTAAATACTAGAGCTGTTTGCTTAGCATACTTGGACTTGAATGCAAAGAATTAAAGGGACACAATGTGCTCTAGATTTTGGTCACTGACATTCCCTAGTGGTTGGAACAAAATTGCCTGTGATGGATGCTAGGGAGTGAAAATAATATCTGGTTACTGAGATAATTTTCATAGCTATTTATGTTACCATTCCAACTTCAGCAGCAGTTTCTAATACTTGAAACATTTAGATAAGAAAATTACAAGCTTTTCTGAAAAGTATTAGGAAGTAATAGAAGAAGAAAATTAATGGTCTTTAAGCATTTGGCTCATTCAGCATTAGCCAAGTAATTAGATACAAGGCAAAGCCAGGCATGAGGCGGTTAGAGTTTATGTATGCATTCCAACATAGTTTGTACATTAAACTGTCTGACAGAACAATCATGCATCTGGGTCATACAATCTATGGTAAGAAGCTTAACGTAATTCAGCTAAACTCATTTTTATAAAAGGAAGCTTACCATATAAAGAATTTGTGTATTCAAAGGTCAAAGCACAATACTGGGGTTAGATGTTTGTCCCATTGGAAAAATCATGGTACAGATATTATTATCCGCATTTGGCAGATTGGACTCTTGAAACAAAGTAAGATTGTATGCTTTATCTCAGAATTACTTACTCAATATTCTAAATAAGAGAAGACATATTCAATATTTCATATTGGTTATTCCTCTTTGTTTATTTCTGTTCATATGTTTGACAACTATATTTAAATAAAAGTTAAACTATTTTAAAGTTTGACTGAAAATTGAAAAAAGTAGAAAAGAAAGGAAGAAATTCTGGTAAAGAAAGGAAGAAGCTGTAGGAAAAGAGTGAAATATCAAAAGGTAGCAAAGAACATTGGTATAAAGTCCTATGTTAAAGTTAAAAAAAATCTTTGCTTAGAGAGCAAGTAAATTATCAATAAATAATAGTATACCCTCAGTAAGCATTGGGTGGATAACAGAATAAAATGAGCTTAAAAGCCAACCCACCAACACTATCCCTTATATTTTCTATCACAGCATATTTGACATTGCATTTATTGATTTTACATAAAAAATAAAGAAATATAGATGGAAAATTCTGAATGCAGATAAGATGGACATCTTAGCATTGTATTAACCAAAGAAGTTTGAAACAGTGGCAAAATTCTTTATTCATTAGAAAAAAAAAATTCTATCCCAGTGTGATCCAGCCATATGATCAAAGCAAAGTAACATGGTTTCTCTCTTTTCTCTGCACATCCTAGAATTAAGCTCTTTCAGAACATGGATGGATTTCTAGCCCAGTAGTGCTTAGTGTGTAGGGCAGGAGCTAAACAAACTCAAAAACCAAAAATGCAAAAAACAGTACCATTTCTTTTCCAACTGAGATATCTGGAAAATGACTAGTAACATTGATTGTCACGGTGACTGAAACTTACTACCTGACCTCATGGCCTGAAGGCCAGGGATCCTATTGCTTTATAGGGGACATTCCTATATGATGGAGAATCACTTGCCCCAAATTCCATTGCACCCCCATTAAGAGATACAGGAGAGGTAATCTGTCCCACGTGGATACAAGTCTGCCAGATGTTTTTAACCTAGGATGATAATACTGTTTAGATAGTAACTTTCACATCTGATTTCTTCACTCTATCATCCAAGAGATGGTGAAGGACAGAGAAGCCTGGTGTGCTGCAGTCCACGGGGTCTCAAAGAGTCGGACGCAACTGAGCAACTGAACAACAATTCATCCAGGACCTAACCTATCCCAGTGCACACCCATAAGTAGTGCTCAGTAGAAATTTGCTGTAACTCTATCCAAAAAAACGATGAAGAGAGAGAAGTTGCCTGATGTTAAGGTGGATTTTAGAGTGGTGTTGCTTTCAAGTGGTGTCACTGCAGGTCAATAATTCTTTGCTTAGACTTTCAAATTTAGTGACTTGATCACATCAATTCATTTAGAGACAGTAAGAGTTTGAAGTAGTGAATCGATTACATGAGAGAACTCATGAATCTGAAAGTTTCAGAAAGTCTCCTTCTGCCCTTGGGTAGGTTCTAAGTGAGTGCATGAGAAGCAGGGCTGCCATGTAGGGCTGTGCAGGTTGTACATAGAACAAGTGGCAGGGGCCCCATTTACATGGACTACTGTGCAAATGATGTCCCTAGAGCTGTGCCACCCAATCGTATGCAGCAACTTAGAAGCATTGCTTGGTGGGCAGAGAATTGAAGGAAGTTAATGCTCTTTAGAAAAATTGCCATAAGTTTACAAGGTCTTCATTGCCACTCATCAACTTATGTGAATTTTTGTACACTCAAAAGAAATTATTAGATTTACTTTTTCTTCTAGACCATAGCGGAAGTGTAAAATCAATTTTTCCCTCTAGAATTCAGTAAGAATAACTAGTATTTCCTGACTGTTTACTAAGTGTTGGGGATTAGTTTAAGAATACCATGTTTTAAAATTAACCTCCAGAACAATCCTGTAAGGTAGGTAACTATTATTCTGTTAGAGATAAGGAAATGGAGACACAAAAATATTAACTGATATACCCAGCATAAGTGGAAGTGAGGAAAGGACATGAATTATGCTTGGCACATGGCTAGTACTAAATACAGAGGTAACTGTGACAGCAGCAAGCTAATCTTGGTATTTTATGTTGCTCCAGAATTGACTTCATCTTGAAGGGAGAACTGTTTTTTTTTTTTTTTTAAAGGTTATTCACAAGTTTAAACTCATCAACAATCCCCCTACACCCTGAAAAAAGTAAAAGCAGGTGAATTACATAAAGGAGTGCTTGGTTTTTATCTGTGACCCTGGAAAATAACACCAAACAAAAATGGTAGGGTGTTCATGCAAAATGACATGCACATCGGTTATGGAAAAAAAAAAAAAAAAACTCTACCTGTTGAATCATCCTAAATAGTAAGTAGAGGATATAATTATAAGAAAGAACTCTTTGGCTTCTCCTCACACTTGACTCTGAGATGTTTCTAAGCTTCAGGGAAGAATTGAATTTCTTTGGCCAGTTGTGACTTTTGTTGAATTCTCTTCACATAGTGACTATCTTCTTGCCCATAAATACCTTGTCTTTAAAGGGAAGGGCAACAGTATGTGGAAAAAACAAAATGAAAAGTATTGAAATGACAAATTACATATTCAGAAACCAATATTGAAAATAAGCAACAAATAGTTCCCTGAATTAATACATAAAATATATGAAATATTACAAGAAGAAAATATAAGCAGAGTAAGAGATTTTCTGAAAAAATTGAGAAGTTCTCTTTGTTTAAACAAAAACATAGTTCCATCAACTGCCCAGGAAAGATATTTAAAATTCATTAGAGTAAGCAACTCTAGAGAAGTGTCTTAGTGAAACTTCTATGTACAAGTCAAATTGGATGGCAAGTTGAGCTCCTGGGAGAATGCAATTAAAATTATAGGATCAGGAAGCATAACTACAAAAGGAAAGCCTCGTTATACAGTCCTTGGATAGAGTGGTAGGGGCTAAGGCTTAACTTGTGTACAAATTGAAACCATTATAAGGTCTGTGGTCTCTGAAATACATATGAAACTGCTTAATAGGCTCTTACGTTGGCTGCAATATTAACCCAAATGCAAAGTATACAACTCAACAGTGAGGTCATAACATTTCATTTGGCATCTACTATGTGCCTAGCATTATGCTATAGAATTGGACTACAGCAGCCTATACCCTCAAAGAGTTCAAAATCTGAGGAAGAGGCAAGTACACAGCATGTCACTATTAACCTCAACCCTTGCCCCACCAACACCATGAAATATGAGCATCTGATCCAAATTAAGCCAATGACCACACCTCACCACTGACATAGCTGATTGGTTTAATACGATTTGCTGACCTAAGTTGGACCTGTCAAATCCTTCTGCAAAAATTAGCATTGGATAATCAAAGATAGTGAGGTTAATGTCTTTGGGGAGACTGAATCTTACATTCAAAATTCCAAAACTTGAAAGAAAACAGGAGTTAGGATGAGCCAAAATGTTTACTTACTTGAGACGGAAAGCTTGATGGTGAGTGACATTTTTTCAAAGATAATCTGTTTCCCACACATGACAAGGGTCAGAGATCCTGATTTTCCAGGTGTTTCTGAGGTCTGAGATGAGTCTTGTCCTTCCAATTCACTGCTCTTCAGGTCCTCACCTCAGATATAGGGCTGGTTTCCATCATCTTATCACTAGCCATGAAGTCTAAAGATGTGACTGGCAGTGTATCAACTGAATCAGAATTTTTCCTACTTTATATTCAAGTCTCCTTCTCTCTGGACTTTCAGGGAACACTGTTTAAGGGAAGACTCTTTGTACAAATCAAATTAGATTTGCCAAATGGTACACCTGGAGGAATGCAATTAAACACACACCAGGCAGACTATCTATAGCAGTTACTGAGCTGAGTGCTTCATGATTTCTTATGTAGAAGTTTGGGAGAAATGGAAAATATGAACCTGCACTATCAAATGGAAACTTTCTTCCTGTCGCGTGAAAATTCTCCTTCCAGCGATCAATAACTACTAGGACAATTTCAGTCATCTGATGGTCAAGATCTGAGAGTAGGAAAAACTGTCTTATCCTTCTAGGTAGAGCACCGCTCCCTGGAACATCAGACTAGGAGACTGTGGAGAGGAATATCTTCAACCTAAATTATCCCAAGTGCAGGAAAGTTCTGTGGGAAGGAAGCTTGTCTAGTCAGAAGATCTAGGTTGCTTAAGAGGCTTGCAATCATAATTATAATATATAAGGTTAAGCAAACATATCAATCTGGTGGCATTAGCGGTAAAGAACCTGCCTGCTAATAGAAAGACGAAAGTGATAGGAGTTCAATCCCTGGCTCAGGAAGATCCCCTGGAGGAGGGCATGGCCATCCACCCCAGTATTCTTCATATACAAAGGAGCCTGGTGGGCTACAGTCCATGGGGTCGCAGAGTCGGACACAACTGAAGTGACTTAGCATGCACGCCCACACCAATCTTATCTTCCTAACATGAGGAAGATCAATTATGACAAGGGACATAGGAGTGAAAAGCAACTGATTAATACAATTCATGTCAAGCTGTATATTGTCACTCTGCTTATTTAACTTCTATGCAGAGTACATCCTGAGAAATGCTGGGCTGATGAAGCACAAGCTGGAATCAAGATTGCCGGGAGCAATCAAGATTCCTCTGACGACTCCAAGGTACCTTACAGGCCGGCAGTACTGAAAGATTTTAGCAGTGGGGCATGTCCAAATAGAGCCTTATAAGAACCCCTGTCTAAAATACATATAGGTGGTATTTCTTTAATATACACTCAGTTATAAGTTTAAATTGTTAATATTTATGTTTCTTAAGGTACATAATCAGTGAAGATACTGAGTCTGTTTAAAAACATATGTGATGGGGATTATGGCTAGATGTTTTAGGCATGTCAGTCTTTGTGAAAATTAAATATTTTCAACCATTCTTCAGAATATAGTTTAAAATTTATACATCCTCCTCCATTTAGAGTTGAATCACAGGTACAGAATTAGAATAGCTATCTTACTCTAACCAGCTCATGTACTTCCTACAACATCACAATATTGCATGCATCTTAAGGGTTTTGATAAAACTTACAATAATATTTATTCAATTCATTTAGGAGTTCATCAATATTTTATGAAGCAAAATCAAGAGTTGACAGTTTAAAATACTGATCAAGATAAAAATGTCAATCAATATATTTAATAAGAACACAATACAATTTTAAGTCAATTCAAGTTCACATTTTGTGAAAATGTTTATGGATGTTCTTTGGTTCCGGCTGATTAAATCTGATTGAACAATTTGGAATGAAATTAGATGTCCTCATATTACTGATAACTTGGCTCACTACAATCAATGTAAGAACCACTTCACATTTTGAGCTTCCATAAAAAATCTTTGAAACTAGATTATAATACAGCTAAGTCCAACTCTAAGTGGAGAGAGAATAACTTCTAATTTAAAGTGATTTTCAAGGGCATCAGTTAAAGTTCTCCTTTTAAAGTATCTCATTCCAGCATCCCCTCCCTCTTCCTTTTTCCCCTCCCTCCCTTCTCACCGTCTCCCTCCCTTCCTATCTTTCAGAAAAGTTTTTTTCCCTCCCTACTTAATGATACAATTCCAAAGGGAATAAAAATTCTGTACATGAAGTACTACGCCCAATGAAGGTCTATGTGTTCATTAGCCAATATTTACTGAGCATTTGCTGTATAATCTGCTTGAACTGGATGCTTTAAGGCTATGTTTTCTAGTATCTTAGCTGCTAACTACATGGAGCTATGTACACTTAAATAAAATCCAAACTCAGGCCCTCAGCTGCCCTAGCCACACAGAAAGTGCTTATAGATACAAGTGGCTGTAGGCTGTGGTGATGAACCACTAGCACATCATCATCACAGAAAGATCTTTTGGACAGCGCTGCTCTAGGAGATCCTGAAAGTATAAATCTCATTTTCTGCCTTAAGGATTCTTTGGTATGGTTAGGAGAATCAGACTAACATACATGAAGCAATAGGTCATTGGTGTAGATAAGTGGACAAGTTTCCTGCTAAGGCATAGTGGAAATGACACTAAGTACTTTGGGAAATATGCCACAATTTCATAAGTTTAAAAAAAAGAAATGAATGCACTTATAGAATGAAAGCAAACAAAGGAGTAACTGAGTGAACAAATCTGCTCTACTACTCAGACAAAGACAGGAGGGTGACCCTGCTTAAGAATTTGATAAAATGCCTATGTGTGGGACCTTCCCGGCAGTCCAGGGGTTAGACTTCACCTTCCAGTGCAGGGGGTGCAGGTTGGATCCCTGGTGGGGGAGCCAAGATCCCACATGCCTCTTGGCCAGAAAACCAGAACATAAACAACAGAAGCAAAACTGTAACAAATTCAATAAAGACTTTAAAAGTGGTCCACATCAAAAAAATCTTAAAAAAAAAACAAAACACCTATGAGCATAAAATTCAGTGTTTCACCTGGGTTTATGTGGCTCTGAGAAAGCAAACATCTTAAAGGTATGTAGTTCAGCAGTAGGAAGATGTTTCTCATGCCTAGCAGGCATCAGGGGGAAAAGCCGGAATGAATTTGAGAAAATAGCTGAACGCAATGTTGCTTCATACCCCCCAGCATAAACTCCATTGTGAAAAACACCACCTTGCAAATTAAAGGACAGCTAGGGAGTTGTTTCTTTACCTTTTTTTTGTTTTGTTTTTGAGGTTAGACTCTTTTCAAAAATTATTGTCTTTCAAAATCAACATCTGCCCCTGGGAAATGTATATATGCTTATATATACATTGATGTGTATCTGTGTTATGTCTCTTTCACAAAATTATCCATGGAAAAGAAGTATTTCTCACTCACCTGGATTGCAAATCTTGAAAGGATACTTAATTTAACGAGTCCATAATTCCCTTAGAATTTCATGCAGATCTTGAAAAGCACAGGCTACCACCAATGATTTTGATGGTGATTCCAGGGTGTTTATTTTTTTTAGAAAAAATAATTATTCAGGCATGGGAAAACATATTGCTGGGGCCATGGGCGTGGATAAGGGCCCAGAGTGCATTAAGCAGCCATGAGGACTGGCCAGGATATGGGATTTGTTTCTTCTCTGATTTTTTGTAACATTAAATAGCCCAAGCCCAAGTGGGGATTATACCATAATCTCCCGTCTGGCTTGAGATAGTTTACACAATGAATAAAAGTCAAACATAATTATAAGCAATTTTACTTATAAATTAGAACTAATACACATGAGTACCTCATGCTCTAAAGTTAATAGGGCCTGGAATTAATTCCTAAGACAATCTTAGCACCTGGGGACTCTGATTCTTTGACCTTAGACATTGTTAACTTCTAAGTTGCTTGTTGAGTTACTACTAGACTGCTAAGTCTCAGGGGGACTGTTAATGGAGTGTAAAATCTGGGTACAGTTCACAAATAATTACTGTTGTCCCAGGGAAATTGTTCTAATATTGCATATGTGTCAATGGATGCATATTAGTGGATGTATGTTCAATGATGGAAATGTCTTCTGGTTGTTAGAGGACAGGTTTCATCTCTGTCCTCTCTTCTTCAAAGTAACTGTACTTCTTATAGTTTTCTGGATTTTTCATAATCTACGCCACTGTCTATTATGTGCTCACAGTGAATGTTCAGTGATTTTTTTAATCTGAACAATTTTTAACTCTTCAGTAGGTTGAAGGTTTCCATAGGATCTGAGATCCCAATATTAAACAAATCAGTTAATTTAGAGAGAAATCATCAGGTGTGTAGAAAGTATCTTGGAACCATTTATAAGATATTTATAATATCCCTACCACATTTGCATTCTGCTTTAAACTTTTTATATTCTTTGCATTGCATTAGCTGGATTCTCCCAGTTGCAAGGTCGGGGGTAATATATTGGAATGGAAAGGGCATGGACTTTGGACATGACTGAATTGGAATCTAAACTTTGGAAATTAATAGATATGTTACTCTTACTGAAGCTAAGTTTTCTCTCCTGTTTAAAAAAAAAAACCAAAACAAAACCTGATTTGTGTAGTTGCCAAGACCAAACAAGATAGCTGGCACACAGTAGGAGCTGCATTTACACATTTCATTTCAGTTAACTCAGAGGATTAAGTTTATTTGTTGATGTCATTCAGTAAGAAAGATCTAATTCAGATTTTTTCCTTCTCAACAGTTCTTTTTGGTAACATGTTGATTGGGAAATTAATCCCTAGTATTTTTTATCAGGACTTCCCTGGTGTCTCAGTGATAAAGAATCCGCCTGCCGATGCAGTAGACATGCATTTGTCCCTGGGTCGGGAAGATCTCCTGGAGAAGGAAATAGCAACCCGTTCCAATATTCTTGCTGGGGAAATCCCATGGACAGAGGAGCCTGGTAAGCTATAGTCTATGGGGTTACAAAAGAGTTGGACATGACTTAGCAACTAAGCAATAACAATCTACTGCCAATCATGGGTAAAATCAGTCTGAGAACCAAATATTTATTTTGTAATTGGCAATAATTATTAATAGTAGAATAATCCTTTATCAGTCTGTCCATGAAGAAGAGCTAGAAACTTTGGAGGTAGTGAAGTGGGGATGCAGTGTTGGTGGCCTCTTGCCTCTGGTCAGGCATCACTCCATTCCCACTTTAGAGCATCTGCTGCTGCTGCTCCTAAGTCGCTTCAGTCGTGTCCGACTCTGTGTGACCCCATAGACGGCAGCCCACCAGGCTCCCCCGTCCCTGGGATTCTCCAGGCAAGAACACTGGAGTGGGTTGTCATTTCCTTCTCCAATGCATGAAAGTGAAAAGTGAAAGTGAAGCCTCTTAGTCGTGTCCGACTCCTAGCAACTCCATGGACTGCAGCCCACCAGGCTCCTCTGTCGAAGGGATTCTCCAGGCAAGAGAACTGGAGTAGGTTGCCATTGCCTTCTCCGTGTACAGCCTGCATTATGCTCTTATTATTAAAAAGAGCCTTGCAGCAGCTCTTCCTTTTCAACTTTTTCTTTTATATTCAAGTACAGCCGATTAACAATGTCGTGATAGATTTAGTGGAAAACAGAGGGACTCAGCCATACATATACATATAGCCATTCTCCCCCAAACTCCCCACCTATGCAGACTGTCACATAACATTGAGCAGAGTTCCCTGTGCTATACAGTAGGTCCTTGTTGGCTATCCATTTTATTAATATAGCAGTGCATACATATTGAGCCCAAACTCCATAACTATCCCTCCCCTTCATTCTGCCTCGCTACCCAGCAACTGTAAGTTCATTCTCTAAGTCTGTGAGTCTGTTTCTGTTTTGTAACTAAGATCATTTGTATCATTTCTTTTTAGATTCCCCATGTAAGGAATGTCATATGATATTTCCCCTTCTCTGTCTGACTTACTTCACTCAGTATGACAATCCCTACCTTTTTTCCTTTGCATCTAGCCTCAAGGATCCACTGAGTGATTGTCAAGTAGATCAGATTCAGTTATTCCCCACACCATCCTACTCCTTCTCAGAAACATGTACTGACATCCCATTACATTGAAAAGAAAAATGAGTGAAGTTTCTTCACTTTTAGACCCTCCATAATATTCTGTTAATAGTCACGTCCTGCTTCTTTTTCCATGGTTCTCTTACTTCATGCTCTAGCCTAGCCTATCAAGTTATTTTCTCCCCTGATGCATCTCTTTTTTGCTTCTATATCCCAGAGGCTCTTCTCTTCTGTCAGTTCCACATATAGAAATAATATCTGTCTTTCAAGAACCATCTTACACATCAATATTATCACAAAACTTCTCTTGGTTGCCCAGACCCAAATCAGATCTCTTCATTTGAATTTCCAGATCTCTCCCTTCATGCTATGGCACCTGCATTAAAACATTTTTATGAAACAATGAAGTTATGTAACTATAAACATTTCATATGGCATACTATGGTTATTTGTTTTGTGACTCAGCCCCTATGAGCTCTCTCTTGCTTAAGACTGACAATTATATTTGTATGTCCTATTGCTACTTAGCATAGTGCCGACACAAAACAGAAGTTTCATAAAATTTTTGTTTGAAATGGAAATATGAGATATCCTGCTGGTTTAAAGCAAATACAAACTGTCTTGTCTTGTTTCTTCAACTTTATTTTAGGACTTTTGCGTGTGTTAGTCTGTCAGCATCGGTGTGCACATTTGTAGAAGACATACCTTTGCTATCATTACATCTGAAATCACTTTGAGAAGACTACAGACCAGTGATCCATTACACTTTAATAGGATGATTTTGTGTAACTGTGGACTAACGTATGTTGGCAGCAGACTTACCAGCAAACAAGAAGTATAAATCAAAATAATATTGTATCTCATAATCATGATTATTAGGTTTTCTCATAAGGAGATGACTAAAGTACTTTGAGTAAGAGCCAAAATATATTGACTTTGATTGATTTACTTATATTTCTTGATTAATTTACTGATCTAAACAAGGGGACTAATTATGGTAGTGTCTTTTTTCTATATAATCTTCACAGCTTTATGTAAAAGTGCTTTGGAACAGTAAAATTCAAAGATAAGGTAGCAGTCTTGCTGTTTTCTGGGCTTCCCAGATGGCTCAGTGGTAAAAAAAAAAATCTACCTGCCAATGCAGAAGACACAGGAGGTGAGGATTTAATCCCTGGGCCAGGAAGATCCCCTGGAGGGGAAATGGCGATCCCCTCCAGTATTCTTGCCTGGGAAATCCCATGGAGAGAGGAGCCTGGCAGGCTACAGTCTATGGGGTCACAAAGAGTTGGACACAGCCAAGCACACACACACCATGCATTGTTGTTTTCTAGTAAGAGGTGTATTTTGAACAGTCTTCTGTATGCTTCCCTGGTAGACATTAAGGATAGCAGCTGTAGCTGTAAATCAGAGAAAAATCCCTGGTTTACATGGTACAAGAATCAATGATCACGACACGTTACCAGGATCCTTTAACAAACCCACAAAATACCCAGACACAGGCATCAACCTTATAGAATACTAACACAAGTAAGGTCAAGAGTCCTATTATCTTTTTAACTGATTGAGCTCTAAACACTTGACTAAGAGACAATACTGATAGACATTATTCCCTTTATTCTTTACAAGCACCTCAGGAATCAGGCATTATTAACCCTACTTATGGATGAGGGTAGGAAGGCTTAGCAAAGATGTATAACTTGCATTGAGTCAGAGAAATATTGTGTCAGACACCTAGTGTGACTTGAACCCGGATTTCTTGCATCCTGAAGTACAGTCATCATAAAGCCTTCCGGACTTAGAATAAAAATTCAAGAATGACGGAAAGGATGCTGATGCCCCAGAAACATGGGATGATTGCCATTCTCTCAGCTCAGGCCATGCTGGTCTCACCTCCACGGTTTGAACAAGTAGCTCCCTCATTCTTGACCACCGTCTCCTTCCTCAACCCATACCATAAGCCAGAACCAACTGTCCCAGCGTTTGCATCCTGTAAAGATTACTTCAAATATATGTGAATGGAAATATCAAAGAAGTGATAGAAGAGGCAATTCTTCCCATTACTAAGCATTTCTCCATGTGCTGAATGATTCACTGCAGACTCCTTTAAATAATACTTACTAATAAATACTACTGAATTTGGCAGCTGATATATTTTAATGGCACAATATAGTTCCAATGTAGTTATCACCAAGGACAGTGGAAAAAACCTTTTCTAAAAATGTGATTAAGTAAGAATGTGTTATATTTGCAAGTTACCAAAGATACTACCAGTATAGTTCCATTTCCAGAGAGAAGCCTCCTCCAGATAACTCTTTGTTTGGGAATTTCATTTGTGGTATTAAATAAATTTGAATTCACTTCATGCAAAAGTAAATGAACATACATATTGTTACAAGTTTAGACCTAAATCTCATTTTTATACAAGAAAAAGCTTTATTTCTAACTGCACACTAGTTTTTCAAAGCACTTTAGTGTTTTTAATACAGCTTAGTCTTCATCTAAAAATTATATAGTGTACATTAACATATCATTTGCAAGTGAGATAAAGGAAATGGGCACACAGTCTCTATTTTACGGAATATTGGAACAAAAAAAAATCCACTTCAATACAGGCAGATAATTTAAAGTGTCTGAATAATTTTTGAAAATTTCAGAACCAAAAAAAAAGGGGGGGGGGGCACAAAAGATTTGAATAGACATTTTCCCAAGATGACATACAAATGGTTAAGCAGAACATGAAATGACGCTCAATATCCCGAGGTCAGTTCAGTGCAGTCACTCAGTTGTGTCCGACTCTTTGCGACCCCATGGACTGCAGCACGCCAGGCCTCCCTGTCCATCACGCCAGGCCTCCCTCTCCATCACCAACTCCCGGAATTTACTCAAACTCATGTCCATTGAGTTGGTGATGCCATCCAACCATCTCATCCTCTGTCGTCCCCTGCTCCTCCTGCCTTCAATCTTTCCCAGCATCAGGATCTTTTCAAATGAGTCAGTTCTTCGCATCAGGTGGCCAGAGTTTCAGCTTCAGCATCAGTCCGTCCAATGAATATTCAGGACTGATTTCCTTTAGGATGGACTGGTTGGATCTCCTTGCTGTCCAAGGAACTGAGAGTCTTCTCCAACACCACAGTTCAAAACCAGCAATTCTCCTGCGCTCAGCTTTCTTTATAGCCCAACTCTCACATTCGTACATGACCACTGGAAAAACCATATCTTTGACTAGATGGACCTTGGTTGGCAAAGTAATGTCTCTGCTTTTTAATATGCTGTCTAGGTTGGTCATGGCTTTTCTTCCAAGGAGCAAGTATCTTTTAATTTCATGGCTGCAGTCACCATCTGCAGTGATTTTGGATCCTAGAAAAATAAAGTTTGTCACTGTTTCCATTGTTTCCCCATCTATTTGCCATGAAGTGATGGGACCAGATGCCATGATGTTAGTTTTCTGAATGTTGAGTTTTAAGTCAACTTTTTCACTCTCCTCTTTCACTTTCATCAAGAGGCTCTTTAGTTCTTCTTCACTATCTGCCATAAGAGTGTAGGGAAATGCAAATCAAAATCACAATGAGATACCACTTCACACCCTCTTGGATGGCTAATATCAAAAAATGGAACATAAGAAATGGTGATGATGTGAAGAAATCAGAACCCTCAAACACTGCTCTTGGGAATGAGATAGTGCAGCTGCTGTAGAGAAAAGTTTGGCAGTTTCTGAAGAAGTTAAACATAGAATTTACCATATGATCCAGCAATTTTTCTCTCAGGTATATACCCCCAATTGTGAAAACAAGAATTCAAAGAGATACTTGTACCACTATTTTAATAACATTATTCACAATATCAAATGCTGGGAAAAACCAAAGTGTCTATCAACAGATGAATGAATGAACCAAATGTGCTGTGCCATATAGCAACACACATGATGGTATATTCCACAAAAAGGAATGAAGTTCTGACATACAGTGCAACATGGCTGAGAACATGGACTGAGTTTAAATGTGACTACCTGTTAGACATTTAAGGATTCATTAATTTTTGCAGTTGTGGGAGAGTTTCTTCAGGATATTTTAAAGAGCCACATCTTATGCTATTTATGGATAAATGAAATATGGAACTTGCTTTCAAATAATCCCATGAGGAGATGGAGAGCTGGAAGAGTGAGTGTGTGGCTGAAACCAGAATGGAGGAGAGCAAGTTGATGTCACCTGCTGTAGACCTGGTTATCTGGGGGTTCGTGGGGCTCTTCTCTCTGCTTTGTTTATGGTTAAAATTGTCCAAATAAAAGTTTTTTAAAGGTTAAAAAAATGCTAACAATATCAAAAGATTTGGTCATCACCTGTTTGGTGACCCTTTATCTGCACTTAATTGTTTGGTATTTTAGTAATTTCTTTAAGCTTGATCTTACAAAGTCACAAATAAATTGTGATCCTTGAACTTCACTGTTGGAATATTTATAGGATGACAACATCTAGGGATTTTAGTTAGAACGCTAGTTAATTAAGACTTTGTTTTCACTTTATATATATATATACGTAAATTCTATTTGCTCAGCTATCACACTTCTGCCAACCACAAGAAGATAAGCATGGGTCCAAACAGAGATGTTGAAAAAATAGCATCTGGAAACAGGAAATTAGCTGCTACCAGCACTTAGCTTCATGGGCAAGCAGAACTCAGATGAGAGCCTAGTGACTTGCACAAGAGACTTGATGACAATTTGAATGAGTTGAATTTCGTGCCGCCTCCATCGTGTGTGCTAAGTAGCTTCAGTCGTGTCTGACTCTGCAACCCTATGAACTGTAACCCACCAGACTCCTCTGTCCATGGGATTCTCCAGGCAAGAAGCCTAGAGTGGGTTGCCATGCCCTCCTCCAGGGGATCTTCCCGACCCAGGGATCGAACCCCCTGGATGGTCTCTTATGTCTCCTGCATTGACAGGTGGGTTCTTTACCAAGAGTGCCACCTGGGAAGCCCACTGCCTCCCATATTGAGCAATTAATTGCTCTTACAACAATGAAAAGAGTCAGATATATAGATGAGCTCTTACGTCCTTGTGTAGACATAATGTAGAGTCAACATATAATTGAAACAATATAAAACATAAATGAAATGTATTTAACTCTATTTTGGAATATGTTAATATTCAGCTTTGTGAATATATGCACATAAAAAAGTACACACCCTAAAAGATCTAGGAAACAACCTTCTTTTTTCATCTTATCCATGTTTCATCTTCCTTCAACAGCCCTAGAGAAGTTCCAATAATCCAATGAATATTCTCTGAAAAGTCAAGTCCATGTTACTGTCCTCTGGGCCCCAAGAATTAATCTTTTACACAGAAACTTTTCACATTACAGCCTCTTCTCTAACATCATTTAGTATTTATTATTTAGTATATTTATGATTTGTTTCAGTACATAAGGCTATCTTAGTCACCAATTCTCTCCTGTATGTACTTCATCTTTCTATTCGAAGACTATACTAATAGTATGAATGAGGACCCTATTATATATTTTTGTAACCTCAAACAATTTTTATGGTGGTAGAATTATTAACTGATAAAAAAGAAATGGTATCTATAATGTAGTTCATATTTTAGTAAAACAGCTAATACTATATGTAGATGTGATACAATCTTGTATCATCTTGGATCATATTTACATGAATAAGATCCTTTTGAAGCCCCCACTGAAATCCCTTTAAATGAACTAAGTGCATTTTCAATGCAAGTCTAAAATGCACGAGTATAATGTAGCATCAATGTATAAATATTTGTAATAAACATGAAAATATTAAGTTTTTTCTAAATATATTTTTATCTGTTTTATATAAGCCTTTTAAATTTATGCTTGAATATGGCAAGTTTTTACGACATTGTTTTTTGTAAAAGAACTTAGTCCTTCTTATAAAGGCTAAAACAGATTCTTCTCAGTTGGAAATCTTTCTCGTTCCAGGCACATTACAAAATGAAGGATTTTCATATTATTTCATATTCAAAACTCAATGTACCTTGAATTTAAACACACCCTAGAAGTATTGATGCAATGTCCTGTGTAAGTCATTGCTATTTAACCTGTATTCAGGACAATAATAGATGTGGTCAGAGAAGACATCTGTGTGAAAGTGACATTTGAACTGAACGCAGCATAGTGACAAAGTTAGCCTTATGGAGATCTTTGAAAAGATTATGCTGGGGGTGGGGTGGGAGAAAGTAAAGGCCAGGTCCAACCTGAAACAAGTAAAACATCTGTATTCCCAGAATTGAAAAGCCAGGCAGAGTGACTGAAGCTTAGGGAACAAGCAGGAGCATAGCCTACAGCGACGCTTGGAAAATAACGTGGAATTGCTGTCCTCGGCCCCATGGATTAAGCCCAGGGCAAATGACGCTCAGGCTCTTGACAAGTTCAAACTCACGAGACTGATGGAGCAGCATCAGTCCTCCACGCTGTGCTCAGAGCTCCTGCATGCAGGATGGAAATTGTCTGGCACTGAAAGCGTGGCAGAATTGGTCACTTCATTACATTTGTAAGAGATGTCCAATTATATTTTCACCCAGAATCAATTTTTATGTCAATCTAAAACCTTAAAAGAATTGATATGCCAAAATCCATTCTATAAACCTTCTTGTTTCCAAGTGCACCTCCTCTACAATATATATTACTTATTTGTATTATTTTTAATTAGACTTTAAATGAAATGAACACTTCCACTCTGTATGAGGAATAACGTGAGTTGGAAATATTTCTGTGAGACACTTTTCATTAAGTAAATTTGTATTGAGTTGTATTCTCTACCTGCAGACACTCTTTTGCAAAGGTTGCAACACAGCAAGAGAGCCTAATTTGATTTTTTTTGCAATTTAAAGAAGAAGCCCATTTCTTTAGCCCAATATATGACAGGATGTCATTTTGATTAGTGTCCCCTTAGCTACATTCAGGCTGCTTAATTTCAGTAAAGGATGGCCAGTATTTATCTTCAGTGAGGAAATTTGACAGAACTCATAATACTGTCATAGCAAAAGTAGCATTATTTTAAGGAGACTCTATCACCCTCTGACAACAACTTAACATTTCAGTGTCCTGTCAAGGCCAGCTGCTTGGAAACTGGGTGGACGTGCAATGAGGTTTAGGAGAGCAGATGCAAAAATGAGTCAGAAAGCCTGATTTTTAAAGACAGGCTTTGTTTTCTCCTAAGTGTACAGCTGGGAATTAAATGTTGTTTCAGCTTCAGTTTTTTGACCTCAAAAAGGAAATGAATAACAATACTTCAAATTTTAATAAACCATAAGAAACTACTTCACATAATTCAATTCAAAACAAATGTGAAAATAAGAATAGACATATAATTTTCCAGGAAATTCTAAATGTACAAAAAGTGACTCTTAAAGCATTATAGGATTTAAATAGACTGATTCTCACAGGTGACCAATTTGTCAAACAGTATATTACTAAAATCACAAGGCTCAGATGGTTTCACAAAGAAATTTTACCAAATCTTTGAAGAGCTAATAAATTTCAGGGTTATTTAGTTTGCTTCAAAGAATACTTAAAAAAAAGAGAAATTTTCAGAATCTTTTTGCAAAATGAATGCAACATTAATTAATTCCAAAGTGTGATAATGTTAGACACTAAGGACTATGGCCCAATACCACTTGTGCCTACCAATGAAAATAATCCTAAGTATGCTGGGCTGGATGAAGCACAAGCTGGAATCAAGATTGCTGGGAGAAATATCAATAACCTCAGACACGCAGATGACACCACCCATATGGCAGAAAGTGAAGAACTAAAGAGCCTCTTGATGAAATTGAAAGAGGAGAGTGAAAAAGTTGGCTTAAAACTCAGCATTCAGAAAACTAAGATCATGGCATCTGGGCCCATCACTTCTTGGCAAATAGATGGGGAAACAATGGAAACAGTGACAAACTTTATTTTTTGGGCTACAGATGGTGACTGCAGCCATGAAATTAAAAGATGCTTACTCCTTGGGAGGAAAGTTATGACCAACCTAGACAGCACATTAAAAAGCAGAGACATTACTTTGCCAACAAAGGTCCATCTAGTCAAAGTTATGGTTTTTCCAGTAGACATGTATGGATGTGAGAGCTGGACTATAAAGAAAGCTAAGTGCCGAAGAATTGATGCTTTGGAACTGTGGTGTCGGAGAAGACTCTTGAGAGTCCCTTGGACTGCAAGGAGATCAATCAACCCTAAAGGAAATCAGTCCTGAATATTCACTGGAAGGACTGATGTTGAAGCTGAAGGTCCAATACTTTGGCCACATGATGCAAAGAACTGATTCATTGAAAAAGACCCTGATGCTGGGAAAGATTGAAGGCAGGAGGAGAAGGGGAGGACAGAGGATGAGATGGTTGGATGGCATCACTGACTCAATGGTGGACATGAGTCTGAGTAAATTCCGGGAGTTGGTGATGGACAGGGAGGTGTGGCATGCTGCAGTCCATGGGATCGAAAAGAGTTAGCCACGACTGAGCAACTAAACTGAACTGAACTGAATTCTGTCCTTGAGGGGACCTGGATCAGAGATCCGAGTCAGGCAGGTGTGGGTCATGCACTGTTTGCCAAGGCAAGAACAACTTTCCAACAATTTCTTTCCTTTCCTATTAAAAAAAAAAAGTATACATTTTTACAACATTGACAGGTTGCCTCTAATCCTAGGTCAAATCTACTCCTCTGCACACCCATTAGCTCTAAAGAACCTCCTGTCCAGGAGGTCCAGCTGTCACTGGAAGGATTTCTTCTATTTTTCTTCACTTTTCCTCTCTAGTTCCTTTAGAATTGATGGGTGGGGAGGACAAACAGAGGAATTAGCTGACCATTTGAGGCAGAACTGAATATCACCCCCACAATATTACTTTCTGTCTTTGGCTTGGAAATATCTTTATCTCATTCCTTTTCTTGAATGATTGTTATACAGTTTATGAAAATGTAGGTTGATAGTTGTTTTTTCCTAAGCATTTTGAAAAATACTGATATACAATTCCCCAACTTCTACTGTTGCTGTTGAGAAATCAGCCACATGGAAGTTATCCTTCTTTTGTAGGTAACATATGCTCTCACCATTTCCATCCCTTCACCCTACCTTGGTTACTTTTAAGATCTTCTCTTTGCCTTTGCTGTGTTACAGTGGGAACATGACATGACTAGGGTGGATTTCCTTTTATTTCTATACTCTGTTTCTTAGCTTCTCTCAGTGCTGAGGAATGAGATTTTGCTTTGATCTTCACATAGTGCTTCCTGGACATATTTTTTCCCCTTTCTGAATCTCTTATTAAGGGTATGTTAGAACTTTTTATTTCTTCTAATTTTACCTTTTCATAATCTTCATTTCTTATGTCATTGTCTTAAATCTTGAGTTTAGCATTATCTTTAGTGCATGAATTCTTTATCTCAGATTAATTTGCTGGCAACTCATTCATTGAGTCTCTGATAGAAATCGCTAATTATTTTCCTCTTCACATAATCTTTTTTATCAAAGCTGTTTATTTTTGACAGCCTTTTATTTTTGTATCATATTTTCAATACACAACTTGGTTCCTTTAAATAAAAATTACTCTTTCATGTTCTATATTGTTAATTTAAGCTTACATAACTATCATTTTGTGTGGAATGATTCCTTTTTGTAAATCATGAAATCATGCTCCTTGGAACACATTTTATTGGTTTATTTTACATTTTACTTTTGCTACTTGGGTTTAAGATGCCTTTTTACAGAAAGGATTGACATTTAGTTTTGCCAGTAACCCTTGTAAACTAAGTCATGAAAAATTTCACATTATAAATTTATATATATGTATAAATTTTATTTCTTTTCCACCCAGAGCCAAAATAAAATAAACAAGTAGTTCCACTGTCTTTGCTGCCGTGTTTTCCACCTGATTTCCACTGAGGGGGTTTTGGTTTTATGCAAGAGAGTCAGAGCTCAATTCCCAAGTTATTAATACAAGTGCAAAATCTTATCTTTTCTCCAATTTGGGCAAGGTTTCATTAAGTCCAAGCTCTGAGCAGAAATCTCCAGGTACCTCTTGTAGAGCAGTGACTTTAGCCATCCCTTTCCTCTTGGGATTTGTGTGTTCTCTTCCTTCCTAAACTTCTGGAATCCTTCTTTTCTGGTAGCTTAGTGATGCACTGAAACACCTTCTTAAGGCACTTTATCCAGAAATTTTAGCTTTTGATATCTGAAACTCTTCCTACATGTCTTATAATTGCCAAGAGAACACAGGTGTGTATTGTTAAGAGATGAGTGAGGTATATTAAGAATTTTAAGAGTTTATTTGAGCACTTAACCATTCCAATCAGTAGCACTAAACCAGAGGTGGTTAGAAGCACTCCTTTTGGAGGCAGGAAGAAAAACTTCTATAGAGAAAATGAAGAAGAAAAGAAAGGAAATTATTTGATTGGCAGTTTAAAGTCCAGTTGGCTGTTTGCGATCTGCTGCCCTTAAAGTTTTGATTTTGTAACCCTGAGGAATTTACAGCCTTAGATTTTGGTTTGCTTATGAGATTGTCATGTCATGAGGGTATTAGTTAACTCTTCCTTCAAAAATACTTAATAAAAGGTCACTACGTGTTAATGCTTTATTAGGCCATGAATATAAAAAAGCTGACAAAGACACTCATGGAGTTTACAGTGTAGCATGTGAGTTGAGAATAGTAGAACCAGTAGAAAATAATAACTTAGTGTGAGACATAATAGGGTTTGAGCAACACAGGCTGTCCTGAGAGTGAATAGGAAGGGCATTGTCCCAGAGGTTGACAGTCAGTTAGGAAGCTTCTGGGAGAAACTGACATCTAACATAGGAATCTTTAAGAAAGAGCAGGTGCTTTCCCAGAGAGTAAAGCCATGAGAGTGAAAAATTTAGACATTTGGACAATACATTTCCTTTTAAACTTTTTCATTTTTTAGCTTTCCTTCACTTCTGTCCTAAAAAAATGCCTCTTCTCATTTCTGTATGGCCCTCTTGTGAGATCCTCTGTATGCAACTTCTTGAGAATGATAGAAAAGGAAAAAGAAATTAGAAAAAGATGCAACCAGCACCCTCTTGTTATTTAATTACTTTTGATTTCATCTGTCCTATTTTCTGCAAAGTATCACTCTGTTATATTCACTGACATGACCATACTGCCCTCTGGAGGCGTATTTTAGCAATATTTAAAAAATACAGAAAAGTTTTGAGACTAAAAAATTAAGCAGCTATCAAGACATGAAAAGACACAGAGGAAACTTAAATGCACATTGATAAGTGAAAAAGGCCAATTTGAAAAATCTAAATACTGTAAGATTCCAAATTTATGACATTCTGAAAAAGAGAAAACTATGGTGTTGGAGAAGACTCTTGAGAGTCCCTTGGACTGCAAGGAGATCCAACCAGTCCATCCTAAAGGAGATCAGTCCTGGGTGTTCATTGGAAGGACTGATGCTGAAACTGAAACTCCAGTACTTTGGCCACCTCATGCAAAGAGTTGACTCATTGGAAAATACCCTGATGCTGGGAGGGATTGGGGGCAGGAGGAGAAGGGGACGACAGGGTGAGATGGTTGGATGGCATCACTGACTCGATGGACATGGGTTTGAGTAAACTCCGGGAGTTGGTGATGGACAGGGAGGCCTGGCGTGCTGCGATTCATGGGGTTGCAAAGAGTCGGACACGACTGAGAGACTGAACTGACTGACTGAATGAAGACAGTAAAGCATCAGTGGTTGCCAGGAACTGGAGTAGACAGGTGAACAGGCAGAAGACAGAATTTTTAGGATGTGAAACTATTTGTGTGATATGTAACGATGGATATATGTCACTGTATATTTGTCCAAACCTATGGAATATACACCACCAAATGTGTACCCCAAGATAAACTATGGACTTAGGAAGACTTATGTGTCAATATAGGCTCATCCTTGGTATGAAACATTCTACTCTACTGAGTGATGTTGGAAACAGAGGAGGTTATACATGTATGGGGATAGGGGCTTATAATAAAATTTATTTTCCTCTCAATTTTGTGTAAACCTAAAACTGCTCTTAAAATATAAGCAGATTTATCTAAAATGCAACTAGAGGTTAGAGGGAGAGAAGGAAAGCATAACTGTATCACCTGGAAGTTCATGAGCTTAAATAGATCTCTGAACTTGGATTCTAGATAAGTGCGAATACTTTACTCTCCTTCCTATTAAAGAAAAACTGTTTTAATTTAAAAAAATTTCATAGGTCTTCAAGAGAAGCTTAGCATTTAGGTATTGTAAGACAGGGTTGAAAAAAGAAATATTTGACATATCCAAGTGTAGGGATTTTTTAAAAAGTTAAGTCATCAGGTTTTTTCAATTCCCTCAAGTTCCAAACTTCTTTCAGAGGGAACGGTAGAAGGGACAGGGTAAAGCAAATTATTCCATTTTTAAGCTTGTTTTGCCCCAAAACCTAATTATATTCAAAGTAGTGGTACAAAATTTATTAATTTTTTATTTTGATTGACATAAATAATGAATTAAAGTAATATTTATTATTCAGAAAATTTCCTCATTTCAAAACAAAGATTTTTGAAAGTAAAAGAGCTGGCCTAAAAATATGGATTTTCAAGTTTTCAGCAAATAGCTAGTAACTAAAAACAGCTAAGTAGATATGGATTCAAAACAATACTCACTTAATTGGATGACTACAGTTTAGTTACCAAAATGCAAACATTTTAAACAAAAGTCCAATGACTGTTTGATTGACAAGTTACAAAGTAATTTCTGTAATACCAGTGCACAGAAGTTACAGGCTCTTTTAGTTCAGTTCAATTCATGAATTTTATCTTTTGCATGAAAGCTTGTCACATTGTTTTTTCTCCTTTAACCTCTAGAAGAACAAATTTTATTCTACAGATATGTTTTTCAGCAGACAGCATTTGAAGACTCAAAATGAAATGGAGCAACATTTTCAAGTAAAGAATTATATATCCTACTGCTGTCTCCAGATTCATGATTCAAATGCCCTTAGGAGGCATAGCCAGTTATTAAACACATACCAGAAATAATAAATTATGCAAGCTATTCTCTAATATCAAGGAGTAAATAAAGCAAGCTGAAGGGCAAATAGCAAGTGGTGTATCCTTGGGATCAGATGATTTGTAGCTTTGGTTATTATTTTTCTCTATTGATAGGGGAAGACCCTAAATACTCTGCAAGTTAAATAGTTAATGAAAATAGTTATAATGCCCCAAACTTTTAAGCCAAAAACAATCACTGAAGCTCTTGCAACAATGATGGCAAAATCTTTTTGGGTAATTCTATTCACTGTGTGCTCCCAGTCCATTTTGTGGTCAAATTCTAGCTAATAGCTGAAAGGATTTTTAAATATTTTAGGATGTTAAACATTTTTGTAAAATTGTATAGAAAAAAACCAAATGAACTTTTCAGCCTACCCAATATAAATAGAACATATATACTTAACGTGGAGGCTTCATAAGGAAATTATGTAAATTGTATGTAAATTACCTCATAAGTAAATACCACGTTTGTGCTAGTTCTATGCGCTTAAGTGTTACAGTAATACCTCCTTATCCACGGGGGATATGTCCCAAGACCCACAGTGGATGCCTGAAACCACAGACAGAACTGGACCTGATACACACATGATTTTTCCTATGTGTACATACTTATGATAAAGATTTATAAACCGGGTACAGTAAGAGATTAGCTGTTACTAATAAAATAGAACACTTACAACAATATAGTGTAATGAAAGTTATGCGAATGTGGTCTCTGCAAATTTAATGCCTTTTTCATCTTTAAGCACTTATGCACAATGGCTGTAACTTCCTCAGTCTGAGATGTGACAGCAAAACTAGCACACATTTCTTCTCCCTTCCTTACAACCTCATAGAATATTCTTTCTTACAGCAAATCTTAGCAGCTTCAATATATCATTTTTTTTCTTTCCTTATTGAGAATTTTAACCTTTCCACTTCCATGAAGCAGTTTATGACTTCTCTTTGACATTTCCAAATTGCTTCCATCACTACTTTTGTGCTCTGGGGCCATTATTTAAGTAAAATAAGGGTGACCTAAACACAAGCACTGTGGTACTGCGATACACAATCTGATAACTGAGGCAGGTACTAAGCAGGTGCTAAGTGACTAATGGGGGATACATGGAACAAGAGGTCCTCTCAGAAAGGATGGAGGGGCCGAGCTCGAGATTTCATCATAGTACTCAGAATGGCAATTCTGAATTTAAGACTTAAGGATTATTTATTTCTGGAATTTTCTAGTTCATATTTTTGGACTGTAGCTAACTGCAGATAACTGAGACCATGGAAAGTGAAACCCCACATAAAGGGGGATGACTGTGGTACCAAGGTAACCTCATCTGAAAAAGATAATTGACAAACTAAAGTACTGACAGAGGATTAAAGTCATTTTGACAAGATACTGGAAAATATCAGTTTCTGTGTCGTACTGAAGGAAGCAAGGGGAATTCATTCATTCAGCAATGAAATCTTTGCTAAACAGTCATTGCCTCACAATAATCATTGAGAAGGTATGTATCAGCTGCTGTTTCTAGGATCAGAGCCTATGGTGACGAACGAAAGAAATAAGAATCCCTTACCTCAAGGAGTTTATATCCTACCAGAAAAAAACAAACAAAAAATAACATGGTAAGTGATTAGAATAGTCATTATACAGTGGAAGTGAGAAGTAGATTTAAGGGACTAGATCTGATAGACAGACTGCCTGATGAACTATGGACGGAGGTTCGTGACAATGTACAGGAGTCAGGGAGTAAAACCATCCCCATGGAAAAGAAATGCAAAAAAGCAAAACGACTGTCTGAGGAAGCCCTTACAAATAGCTGTGAAAAGAGGAGAAGCGAAAAGCAAAGGAGAAAAGGAAAGATATACCCATTTGAATGCAGAGTTGCAAACAATAGCAAGGAGGGATAAGAAAACCTTCCTGAGTGATCAGTGCAAAGAAATAGAGGAAAACAACAGAATGGGAAAGACTAGAGATCTCTTCAAGAAAAATAGAGATACCAAGGGAATATTTCATGCAAAGATGGGCTCAATAAAGGACAGAAAGGTAACAGAAGCAGAAGGTATTAAGAAGAGGTGGCAAGAATACACAGAAGAACTGTACAAAAAAGATCTTCACAACCCAAATAACCATGAAGGTGTGATCCCTCACCTAGAGCCAGACATCCTGGAATGTGAAGTCAAGTGGGCCTTCGGAAGCATCACTATGAACAAAGCTAGTGGAGGTGATGGAATTCCAGTTGAGCTATTTCAAATCCTGAAAGATGATGCTGTGAAAGTGCTGCACTCAGTAGGCCAGCAAATTTGGAAAACTCAGCAGTGTCCACAGGACTGGAAAAGGTCAGTTTTCATTCCAATCCCAAAGAAAGGCAATGCCAAAGAATGCTCAGACTACCTCACAACTGCCCTCATTTCACACGCTAGTAAAGTAATGCTCAAAATTCTCCAAGCCAGACTTTAACAATACCTGAACCGTGAACTTCCAGATGTTCAAGCTGGATTTAGAAAGGCAGAGGAACCAGAGATCAAATTGCCAACATCTGCTGGATCACAGAAAAAACAAGACAGTTCCAGAAAAACATCTATTTCTGCTTTATTGACCATGCCAAAGCCTTTGACTGTGTGAATCACAATAAACTGTGGAAAATTCTGAAAGAGATGGGAATACCAGACCACCTGACCTGCTTCTTGAGAAACCTGTATGCAGGTCAGGAAGCAACAATTAGAACTGGACATGGAACAATAGACTGGTTCCAAATCAGAAAAGGAGTGCGTCAAGGCTGTATATTGTCACCCTGCTTGAATAACTTATATGCAGAATACATCATGAGAAATACTGGGCTGGACAAAGCACAAGTTGGAATCAAGATTGTGGGGAGAAATATCAATAATCTCAGATATGCAGATGACACCACCCTTATGGCAGAAAGTGAAGAACTAAAGAGCCTCTTCATGGAAGTGAAAGAGGAGAGTGAAAATGTTGGCTTAATACTCAACATTCAGAAAAGTAACATCATGGCATCTGGTTCTATCACTTCATGGCAAATAGATGGAGAAACTGGAAACAGTGGCAGACTTTATTTTTTTGGGCTCCAAAATCACTGCAGATGGTGATTGCAGCCATGAAATTAAAAGACACTTGCTCCTTGGAAGGAAAGCTATGACCAACCTAGACAGCACATTAAAAAGCAGAGACATTACTTTGCCAACAAAGGTCCATCTAGTCAAGGCTCTGGTTCTTCCAGTGGTCATGTATGGATGTGAGAGCTGGACTAGAAAGAAAGTTGAGCACTGAAGAATTGATGCTTTGAACTGTGGTGTTGGAAAAGATGCTTGAGAGTCCATTGGACTGCAAGGTGATCCAACCAGTCCATCCTAAAGGAAATCAGTCCTGAATATTCAGTGGAAGGACTGATGTTGAAGCTGAAACTCCAATACCTTGGGCACCTGATGCAAAGAGCTGACTCGTTTGAAAAGACCCTGATGTTGGAAAAGATTGAGGGCAGGAGAAGACGACGACAGAGGATGAGATGGTTGAAATGGCATCACTGACTCAATGGACATAAGTTTGAGTAAACTCCAGGAGTTGGTGACAGACAGGGAGGCCTGGCGTGCTGCGGTTCATGAGGTCGCAGAGAGTCAGACATGAACTCTACTCTCACCACAACAGCATTTTGAGGAAAATGGAAGTCTTCAAAGGAAAAGGCCCAGTGCTGAGGAATACCTCAGGCAGGTGGCTAGCATACTTGAGTCTGTTTCAAACTCTCCACAAATGTAGGAGTCCACCATTAAGTACCGAAATAAGGAAGGAAAAGACCTCTTGGACTGAATTTGGATTTATATTTTCACATGCCAGCTGAATAGAGCTTCTCTTGTTTTCAGTGGAATAAATTTGGTCTTACATACTGTAATTAAACCTGCCCCAGAAAGGCATACAAATATTTGAAATGATAAGTTTAGACTAATAAAAAAGGATTAGCATTCTCATGTAGTTCTACTAAAAATTGTTTGTCATATATCAATAATACCCACTTAAAATATGCATATTTACGTTTTTTCATTGGGTAAATATTCCCCTCATCTCTTTTTGTGTTTTTTAAAGTCATAGATTTACAATGTGTTACATTTACATTTTCTCATTTGTTGTATCAATCATGAAAGAGAAGGTAAGTGGTAATGGGATTTGTTAGCCAATTTGTGCTCTTTCAGCTTGCTCTAAGTAGTTGTCCCAAAATGTAGAAAAATACTTCAGAGTCTTACATAAACTGTAGCTGCATTGATATCTTTTTCTCACAGTAAAAGCGAAAGTGAAAGTTCCTCAGTCACCTCCGACTCTTCAACCCTATGGACTATACAGTCCAAAGCCGTTCCCTTCTCCAGGAAATCTTCACAACCCAGGGCTCGAACCCAGGTCTCCTGCATTGCAGGTGGATTCTTTACCAGCTGAACCACCAGGGAAGCCCAAGAATACTGGCGTAGGTAGCCTATCCCCTCTCCAGCAGATATTCCCCATGCAGGTATAAAAACAGGGTCTCCTGCACTGCTGAAAGATTCTTTATCAGGTGAGCTACCTACCCACTCCAGTATTCAAACCTGAAGAATTCCATGGACTGTATAATCCGCGGTGTCACAAAGAGTTGGATATGACTAAGCAGCGGTCACTTCACTTCACTTTCTCAAGGTAAAGGACAATTAAAAACAGCAAGAGGTCAGACCTCTCAATGTGTTCTGATCACTGTCTCACATACAGAATAAACTCAGCAAACATCAGATCACTCTGAACATGAATGAAGGAATCAGGTTTTAAATCTTTTATGATTTAAAACTTTCTGAAAGCATGATTTCTTTAAGAAACCATGGAAAATTCAGAATCAGAAAATTAAAGTGAAATACCAAATAAATGAAGCTTACCACCCGTGACTCTTTCACATGGCAATATTTTCAAAATACATTCCACATATATAAACCAGGCTGATCACTCACCACTCTGAATGTCAGTGGTTGTATGGTGCTGTTTTACAATGAGGGTGTCCCAGGACTCATAAACAGGTAGTACTTAAACAGCCACGGAATGTCAGGATCTGAGGTTTCTTACCACTAATTTTTAAATTTTATTTTTGTTTTCTCCTCAACTCAGGTCAGAAGCACTGTTTTCTTTCTTTCTTTCTTTTTTTTTTTTTTAATATAAATGTGTCTGTAGAGATTCATGTGGGCTTCCCAGGTGCCAAAGACATTCCTATAAATTAAGTGCATGAATCTACATTTCTTTTGGTGATCTTCAGGTTCTTTGGCTCATGTTCTGAGTTCTTGACCAACCTAGACAATTGGTTTGCCTGCTGACTGAAAATTTCAGTAGTTACACCATAGCCTCAGCATGTGGCTGCCACTGCTACCCAGCAAACAGGTCTTACTCACTGGCATCTTCTTTTTTTTTCCTGGACCAGATCACTCTATTTAAAAACAAGAAATCTTCTCTTCTTAGCCCATCTAAATCAGGTCTGACTCCTCAGAGTTCCCAACACACTGACTTCTCAAATATGTTGTTCTACTCTGAGTTTGGGGCTCCTGGATTAATATACAGTGGTCTACAGAACATGTATTTGTAAAATAAAATAACAACTACTCTAGTATTAACTTCCCCAGTAGTCATACTTGCAGCCATTCTGAAAAATGGGTTTCCTTATTACCATTTTATAATTGAGGAAACTGAGGGTCAGAGAAGCTAAAAATTTTGCCCAAACAGTTCAAAAACAATGTATTTAGAATAAAACTTTCACTTTATTTTCAGAGAACATGCATTTACCCATCCTTCACATAGTCTCTGAGTGCAAAACTGACACAAGCTTTCTACTCTTAGTTATTTTTAGCATTTGGCTTTGCCTAGAGGAGTCTGAAAAGAGTGACATAAATTAAAAGGTTTAAAGTGGAAGCAACAGGAGTGATCACCTAATTAGACATTATTTTAAAATGAACACCCTATCTAGACAGTGAATCAAGACAAAGTTGGAACTAGAATAGACATTTTCTTAAGCTCAGGAAAGATGAGTAGTCAATTCCACAGCATTCAGGAAAATGAGACACAGGTTTCCCCCACTATCCAGCAACAGAACATTCCTATGAAACCTTTGAGCTGAAACGGCATAAAACAAAGCATATTCCCCCTGCTTTCCAAAAGCTCACCTTACACCTCTTTGCTTTTACAGAAGACTTATATTAGTGGAGAAGAGCTTTATTCATAAAAGAGAAATCTTCTTTGAATTTCTTTTGGTTAGTGAAAACAGGAACTAATGTACAATAGAGGTCTTTCCCCAAAGCCAAGTGGCTTAAAAAGAGAGAAAGGGAAAAATAAAAAAGAGCCAGATACCTGTACTTGCTCTGGGGCACATGCTTTCTGTAAGACCTACACCGAAAGCAGTTATCACTATGAACAAGAAATAACACAAAAGATGTCCCTTACTATGGGGACGGAAGCAGCTAAAACCTCAAATTTTCAGTTTGGAAAAACTGCAATTTCTCTGACAGAGCGTTTCTCAGGGGAGAGTAATCAGGATGTTGTTGAATAGCGCTATCTGCTGGTATTTGGGTAGAATTACACAGATTAGTTAGACCTCAGAGTGACCATTTTCTTTAAATGGTGTACTTTTCTTTACAGGCTATGGTAGTGGCAAGAATACACAGAAGAACTATACAAAAAAATCTTCATGACCCAGATAATCACAATGGTGTGATCACTCACCTAGAATCAGACATCGTGGAATGCAAAGCCAAGTGGGCCTAAGGAAGCATCACTACAAACACAGCTAGTGGAGGTGATGGAATTCCAGTTGAACTATTTCAAATCCTAAAAGATGATGCTGTGAAAGAGTTGCACTCAACATACCAGCAAGTTTGGAAAACAGCAATGGCCACAGGACTGGAAAAGGTCTATTTTCATTCCAATCCCAAAGAAAGGCAATGCCAAAGAATGCTTAAACTACCGCACAACTGAATTCATCTCACAAGCTCCCAAGTAATGCTCAAAATTCTCCAAGCCAGCTTCAACAGTACGTGAACTGTGAACTTTCAGATGTTCAAGTTAGATTTAGAAAAGGCAGAGGAACCAGAGTTCAAATTGCCAATATCCGCTGGATCATCAAAAAAGCGAGTCCCAAAAAAACATCTATTTATACTTTATTGACTATGCCCAAGCCTTTGACTGTGTGGATCACCACAAACTGGGGAAAATTCTGAAAGAGATGGGAATACCAGACCACATGACCTGCCTCCTGAGAAATCTGTATGCAGATCAAGAAGCAACAGTTAGAACTGGACATGGAATAATAGACTGGTTCCAAATAGGAAAAGGAGTACATCAAGGCTGTATATTGTCACTGTGCTTATTTAACTTATATACAGAGTATATCATGAGAAACATTGGGCTGGATGAAGCACCAGCTGGAATCAAGATTGCCGGGAGAAATATCAATAAACTCAGATATGCAGATGATACCACCCTTATGGCAGAAAGGGTGGAAGAACTAAAGAGTCTCTTGATGAAAGTTAAAGAGGAGAGTGAAAAAGTTGGCTTAAAACTCAACATTCAGAAAACTAACATC
The DNA here is from genome assembly GCF_963930625.1 of Muntiacus reevesi. Classification (NCBI taxonomy): domain Eukaryota; kingdom Metazoa; phylum Chordata; class Mammalia; order Artiodactyla; family Cervidae; genus Muntiacus; species Muntiacus reevesi. The sequence goes on along the minus strand of NC_089260.1, from coordinate 21,953,223 downwards.
GTGGCATCTGGTCCCATCACTTCATGGCAAATAGATGGGGAGAAAATGGAAACAGTGACAAACTTTATTTTTTTGGGCTCCAAAATTATTGCAGATGGTGATTGCAGCCATGAAATTAAAAGACGCTTACTCCTTGGAAGGAAAGTTAGACCAACCTAGACAGCATAATAAAAAGCAGAGACATTACTTTGCCAACAAAGGTCCATCTAGTCAAAGGTTTGGTTTTTCCAGTAGTCATGTATGGATGTGAGAGTTGGACTATAAAGAAAGCTGAGCGCCAAAGAATTGATGCTTTTGAACTGTGGTGTTGGAGAAGACTCTTGAGAGTCTCTTAGATTGCAAGGAGATCCAACCAGTCCATCCTAAAGGAAATCAGTCCTGAATATTCACTGGAAGGACTGATGCTAAAGCTGAAACTCCAATATGTTGGCCATCTGATGTGAAGAATTGACTCATTTGAAAAAACCCTGATGCTGGGAATCATTGTAGGTGGGATGTGAAGGAGATGACAGAGGATGAGATGGTTGGATGACATCACTGACTCAATGGACATGAGTTTGAGCAAGTTCCCAGAGTCGGTGATGGAAAGGGAAGCCTGGCATGCTGCAGTTCATGAGGTCGCAAACAGTCAGACATGACTGAGCGACTGAACTGAACTGATGGCATGCACAGAAATGAGGCATGAATACTGGGACACAGAGTGGGGGCAATCAGTGGGCTAACTGAAGAAATAAACATATCTGACTGTTGGTTTAGAGACTCACAAAGTTTTGCACTTGACCTGAAATAATGAATCAATGAATCCTAGGACCCAGTGATCTAAAGGAAAATTTAAAACATGGTGACCATGTGAAAAAAAGAAAACTTCTATATGACAATGATTAACACAACACACAAAGGACATTCTAATAATCAGAATGAGTATGGCGTGGTTTTCCAGTTGCCTTCACCTCTTCCTTGCTCTCTACCCCAGTTTCCAGTAATCCACTCATCCAGTAATTATTCAACCAATACTCAGTCAGCAAATATTTATTGAGCACCTACTATGTGCTAGGATTTTTACTATGAAGTGGAAATACATGGTGAATGGCACAAGTCCTTTCCCTAAAAGAGTTTACGTTCTATAGTGGGGTGAATGGGAGAACAGGGGAGACAAACCAAATAAATACACTTCAGATGGTGATTAGTAGGATAATCAATAAGTAGATGAGGGCAGAGAGTTACGAGATGGCTACAAACTTACAGAGATGATCGGGAAAGCCCTCTCTCAAGAGGGACACTGAGAAGAGATGTGAAGAAAGTATAGGGCAAAGAGAATGGAAGATATTAGACACTGTGATATTCTTTGACATGTGGGGATATATTCAAGAATTAATATCAGTAATTAGAAGAATGACCCATACCACCATCCTCCCAGCTATTGTGATCATGAAGCTGGGAGCCCATCCTGGCCTTCTTTCCAGGGTATCTTCCTCTTTGTTAGGATGAACTAGAAAGCTAATGGCCTCCTGATCTGTTATGAATCATCTCTAGATCTTAGGAAAGTTAACTTGGATCATGGCCTGACTCAGCATTTCAGCATATATAACTATCTTCACATTACCAGGCTAACCACTTTGATTTTTAATGCAGCATACACTGGTATTTTCACGCCTTTTACCTTTTAAAACAAAGAATAATATAGCATGGTCCAGTTGTAGGTTAGGAACGAGCATGATCATAGAAGACAAATGCCCAGCAGAGAATGGAAAGAAAATAGTTCAGATTGTTCTAGACTTTTCCATCAAATCCCTGCAAAAACACATGCCTCACAGGCCTCTTATATTCCACAGACCTAGAATTAAACTCGTGATACTGACTCCTGGCACCCAAACCTGATCTTCTTGCTGTGATCTCTTTTGTAGTAAATGACTCCACTTCTTTCCCATTTGCAAGTGTCTGAAACCTCAGAGTCATTCTTGACACCAACTTCTCTGATATTTTATGCCCCTAATAAATGGCCAGTAATATTGACTCTGCAAAGTATGTCTATCTACTTTGATCTGCTCCTTTACCACATTTATACCCAGGCTACTATTATTGCTCAGTTAAAACACAGTAATTGACCTATGATTTATTTCTGGTTTTTGCCCACTCTGTCCATACCTCATCCACTTCATTTTTCTGCCCACACCCAGAATTCTTTTTTAAAAAATTATGATGTCTCTGTACTGCTTAAAATTTTTACTAGCTTCACATTGTCTTTTTAGGAAAAAATACAAAATCCTTCATAGTGTCCCTTCAGAAATATACATATATACACAAGGGAATTCTCCTCTATGTTTTAGGCAATTAACTGTTAAAATGGTATATTAAATGCCCATGTGCCAGCCATAAAACCACATAGTTCATGAAATTTACAAAAATCATACCGATAAATTTATTTTTCACTTATTTCCAAGTTTTCTAGAGCATGTCTAATTTTTTCAAAAATACCCTGAAAATGTCAAGTATCAATGGGTAATGATTTTTAATATAACATCAATAAGCAAAATACCCAAACTTTTTTCTTTTAACTAATGTTTCCTTTCAAAGACTGTCTAAAATCTCTAACAGTGCACTTTTTTCAAATGCAATTCGAGTACAACTCAATCCAAAGAGACAGGGAGAGTCAGTCTGCATCTGTCCCTCACTGGCTTTTATGATATCACCACATTGATGAATAAGAAAATAATAGCAGGTACTGGCCACCCATGTAATTAGTTTGCTATTTAGTTGTTAATGTAAGTGACAAACCAAAGCATAACTATTATATTTAAATGGAAAAAAAACATTATCTTATATAACTAACTCTCCCACACCATGCAACAGAAAGAACATGAAATCTGATGTAAAGAGAACTAGGCAGGGATTGTGGCCAATTATTAAGAGACTGGAGCAAGTTATGTCTTCTCTCTGGGATTCTATTTCTTCATTTCAAGGTAGGACATCTTAGAAGAGGGGCAAATTCCTTTTATGGGATTGAAAACAATGTTAGGAATATCTGTAAAATAATATGAGCAAATATGAAACGTGTCAAACCGACACCCAATCACATTTAAGTTTATGTGAAATAAAATCTTATATTTTTGTAGATTAAGCACTTTTAAAAGTGTAAGTCAAAGGCTTTTTCCATTGTAATATTGAAATATCACTGGCTTTAGACTAATTTTAGAAAGGACGAGCCTAAAAGAAAATCTAATAATAAACTGTGAGTATCAACCTGTTCTCGACTAGTGGAGCTCCTCATGCGGCTACTTTCCTGGGTGGAGCTAATTACAGGCGTTCCCCTGCACTGAGGGGGCTGCTTCAGCTTGTAACAAGTTACTAGATCATGAGAGAATCACGCATCCTATGTGTGCCGTGGGACCAGCTGTTCTTCCCCTTTCTTTGTTTCCAACTGACGATCTAGGCAGCAGTCAGCAACCATTATGGACAGTGAATGAATTTCTCCAAATGATTCTAGTACCCAGTCTTAAGATCCAATCCTTTAGTCTTCCCAAATGAGGCCCCAGACATCACAGAACAGACTCAAATTTCTATTCTTATTATGTCCTGTTTGAATTTCTTTCCCATTGAATATGTGAATTTATAATAAAGCAGTTGTTTTAAGTCAATAAAACTAGACCAGTAAGTTTTGGGCTGAATATTATATAATAGTGATACACTACCAACATGGGAGCTTCCATGACACAAAGAATTGGCATTGCTTTTGAGTCTGGGGTTAGGAGGAGACTGAAAGGCCTTGAGGAGACCATTATTGAAAACTGAAAATGTCTCAAGGAGAGGGTTATAAAGCTTAGGCAGACAGGGAGAAAGTATTATTGGACATTGGAAACGATTTTTGATAGGAAGTATTGGAGAGTTTAGCAAAACTGTTGCTGATGATAACATAAAAAACAGAAAAAAATAACACCTTTGTGTTAGAAGTTGTAGAACTCAACAGTTATGTATATAACCATGTATAATCACTTACCATGTCAATAAATCATATTGATTCATATAGACCTTTGGTTATGACTGTGGGTTGTTTTTGAAGTCTTTAAGCTATGACTTTGAGTTTGGTCTCTTGAGATTGTTCAACCACTACTCCATTAAGGCTTACAGCACTGTTAGGTGGCATTTCATCTATGCATCAAAGTACCAGAGTAACAGTAACAAAAAATTGAAGATAATTTATTCATACCTTTCTAATAACCTTGAGGCCAGAAGGCACATGTGTTCCTTGTTAAGTAATGATAACAATTGTTTATATAAACTTTAAGTTGATAATGCATATTTATATACATAATCTTACTTGATCTTTGCATTTTACCCTTGAAGTAGTTATTTCACTTTTAATAAGTGAAAACCATCCACAATAACTTATTAGCCCAAATTCATAACAAGTATGTGGTCAACCAAGGACTATATGTCAGGTTCTCTAGTTACAAGCCTTTTGTTCTTTTACAAATAATAAATGAGCGTATAGAATTCCTGATATTTTTAAACTACTTGACTAAATATACAGTCTTGTATGTTATGACAGCTATGACTGTCAGTTTTTAAAGGAGAGAATTTCATCAAATTGAGAAACATGTGTCAAGCCCTGCCACTCCAAAAATAATATCTGTACTGCAATTAAGTTCTTAAAAGAATAAACAGCATAGATAATTTCAAGCATATGTGAAGAGAAATATCAGAAAAAGTGATACAGGAGGTAATTATTCCCATAACCAAGTACTTCTTCATGTACAGAATGAATTACTATTATCACTGCAGGCTCCATTACTTATTAAATAAACTTCAATTTATTAAAATTTAATTTCCACAAAACTTAGTAGCAATAAAGCTTGTCACAGAGTTGAAAAAACAAACAGTGGAAAATTATCTAGTCTAGCTACAGCAATTTTGTAAAGTGGAATAAACAGGCCTTTATTATCTAACTCTTTAGTTCTTAGTTATTAATAAAGCAATTCATATTTGTTCTTTGTTAGCTTTCAAGGAAGCTGTGATTTAATTGATTTCAATCAACATTTATTGAGTCTAACTCTATGCAGAGCACGTATCTGGGAGTTGGAAGCATTTAATTACAATAACCCATGGCCCCTGATCTCCAATGAAAACAATATGCAAACACTTGTAAGACAAGGCAGATTTTGGCAAGTGCTACACAAGAGGTTTACATACAACAGAGGAAGGGAGAAGAAGAGATTTAATCCAGACCTAAACTGTATGCAAAAGCTTTGATGAAGAAACAGAAGTGAATATAAAGACTTCAAGACTTGAAGGCTGACAAAAACCCGTATTTCCACTTAAAGATGTTCTTATTTCTACTGAACTGTTTTTAGTAGCCTGTGTTGGTAGACTCAGCTTTGTAAACCCAAGTTCTCAGCAATAACTTTAATTCTATATGTATTGATTGCTCACGGAGCATTTAAGTAAATTATGACCAATATGGTTCTGTAACAGGAGTCCCCAAACTCCATGCCACAGACAGGTACTTCCTGTCAGATCAGCGGGGCATTAAATTAGAAATTAGTACACAATAAATGTAATGCACTTGAATCATCCTGAATCCATGCCCTCTCCGCTCCCCTCCCCCCAGCGGAAAAACTAACTTCCACGAAACCTGTCGCTAGTGTCAAAACGGCCAGGGACTGCTGGTCTACAAGACAGTTTCCAACAAACAGCATCCCTCTTCTCCCCTGAACAAACAGATAAAAAACAGAATAAAGAGGAGACCAAACTAGTATCTGTGCTGAGAGTTTAGTCAAGAATAAGACGGATGCCCGGGTGAGCCAAACGCACCCTTTGGGCAAACCTTGGAATAAGAACATTGACTCACCAGTCACAGAAGCTCTGGCCTTTGCACCAACCAACCTTCACCTCTCTCCTCCGGGGCAGAGCTGGAAGAGGAGGGAAACAGCGCTTCCTGCAAGCAGCAGGCGCTCAGGAGAAGGCTGGAGCCCAGCTGAGGGGGGTGGGGAAGGTGGTGGAGAAAAAAAGGACAGTTAGAGCTTCAGCTAGGCTCAGCTAAGATAAGGGTGCATGCGTGCATGTGTGCGTAGTCACTCAGTCGAGTATGCCTCTTTGTGACCCCATGGTCTGGAGCCCGCCAGGCTTCTCTGTCCATGCGATTCTCCAGGCAAGAATACTGGAGGGGGTTGCCATTTCCTTCTCCAGGGGATTTTTCTGACTCAGGGATTGAACCCTAGTCTCCTGTATCTCCTACGTTGGCAGATGGATTCTTTCCCACTGATCCACCTGGGAAGCCCCAAGCTGAGTGTCCCTTTCAAATTTACTATGCAAATAAGTTACTCCCCCTCCTCTGGGGAGGCAGAGAGAGAAGAAAAGGACCAGGAGTGCTGAGAGAAAGGGCCTCCTCATGGAAACCAGAAGCAGGGAAGTTGTGATCCATCTTAAATATCCCCCAAGATGATGTGGATGATTAGAGAAGAGATGCATCTTTCATATTGATCATCCACTGTTTCTCTTTTACAGACTGGCTCATGCTTTTAAGTTTTAAAGAATGGTCCCTTTTTCTCTTGTCGATTTGTGTGATTCCAAATCAACAGTGTAACAGTAAGTTTAAGAGCAAAACAAGTAGTCAGCACCCTGGTGTCTCACGTAGAGAGCCTCTCTGCTTCTCATTTTTCTTTCAGTTTTTATCATCCACCTGCCCTCCCCACTGGGGACTGGCTGGAAATGCAGGAAGGAGGCACCTTTTATTCATTGGTTGCTATGCTTGAAACCAAAAGGCAAGAAGAGGGAGAAAAGCAAGTGAAACAGGCAAGAGTAATACAAGAAGAATTGGCTTGGAGGAATCCTAGAAACAGAATTTTCTAGAACAGATATTTCTCCTTAAACCAGAGAATGATTGAGTAGCTATGCAGGTATTTTAAAGAGTGGTTATGTTCCTGAGTCCCGTGCAAATGTGTTAGTAAACTGACACAAAGTTTCTTGAAAATTTGGGAGGTTGGATTAAACATGGATAAACAACAAGGACCACAGGAGCTCTGCTGGATGTTATGTGGGAGGGGAATTTGGGAAAGAAGGGATACATATATATGAATGACTGAGTCCCTTTGCTGTCTACCTGGAACTACCAAAACATTGTTAATTGGCTGTACACCAGTATAAAATAAAAGTAAAAAAAGTAAAAAATCCAAATAGCTGTGTTTGCATACTCATCTGTGTTTAACATGTATTATTATAAGGAGCAAGAACTTTGAAATGAAATAAACATTTGAAAATTTGTAGACCAAAAATATTTGGGGCATATAGATACTTTCTTATTTATCAACATCAACTACCATTTTAGTTCTTTTAAACAAAATTGTGACTATATCGGCTTGAGCCCCCACCAGTTATACGTTAGAAATGAACTCTGAAAGCTTTCTTGTTCTCTTGAATTATCATTATTTCAATCTAATATTTGGAAGCAGGTAAGTCATGACCCAGATGAGCTGATAATTTTGAGTTTATCTGCAGGATTTATTCAGTAGGTAAAAATCTCATCGTATTGCAAAGAGAATAATGGTGGACAGCAAAGGAAACCCAACATTCCAAACATTTATAACTTTGATGTGACCATACATATTTTAGCTTCAGCTAGTGACTTTATTAAATAAAGCTATAGTATATTCAGATTTCCCTTGTGGCTGAGACAGTAAAGAATCTGCCTGCAGAGCAGGACCTGGGGTCAATCCCTGAGTTGGGAAGATCCTCTGGAGAAGGAAATGGCTATTCACTCCAGTATTCTTTCCTGGAGAATCCCACGGCCAGAGGAGCCTGGTGGGCTACAGTCCATGGGGTTGCAAAGACTTGGACATGACTGAGTGGCTAACACTTTAGCTTTTCATCTATATTTCATGGCACAGGTACACTTCTCTTTACAGAGTGAAGGCTCAAAACCAACTGAACTTGTCACTTTAAATGAAGATGTATCATGGTAACTTTCTCTCAGAAGAACTATTCCTGAAATTAATAACTGCAGTTTTCTGAAGAACTACATTATGGCTTTCCTCTAGTTTTTCATGTCAAGTTCTGCTCTAAGTAAAGATTTTCATATTCCATGAGTTATTATCACTACCTACAGCTTGCCAATATAGGAAGAGGTCTGGCAGGAGAAATCACCTTGCTGGCCTTGAAATGTTGGGAGTTCTAATTAGTGGAGGGTAGTGACAGCTTGTGCCACCTGGAGTATTTTAATATTCCTCCCTAATGAGATAAATATCACTTCCCTGCAATCAGGGAGCTTTCCCAGGGTTCCCAATCAACTCACACTATTTTTAGATTCATTCAAATTGGCTAATTATGAGGATTAGCATGAATTATACCTAGTGTTTTACTAGGTGTCCAAGTGTCATTTCAATATCAGAATTATCATCTTGGCATTCTGTGGAGAAAGGTTAGGAATGGTTAAAGTTACACCCCACACTGCACAGAATTTGTTGAAAAGATATATCTGATCTTAAAACCAGATCTTGATTAGAAATGCTCTACTTTAGGAAGAGAGTGAGAAGGGATTGGTAAATATAAAGCCTTCTCAGAGTGCTTTCTAAAGATCTCAGTTTTTAATTCAATAATGGAGGGAAAATTAGATTACCAACAACAAAGAAAATGGACTTGATATTTCATTGATAATTCTAGAACTCAATGTAAGATAAATGTCATTAAAATATTAAAGCCAACTAAAAGGACTTTAAGTTACATTTGAAACAAAACAATTAAAATAGTGTGGGGTAAACAGAGTCTTGGTAAGGCACGGCAAAGTCATGTGGAACTACTCAACTTGCCCAGAGGAGTGAAACATTTTTAAGAGAACACATTTCTCTTTTAAAAGAGCGAAAATGTTCTTATGGACGGACCACCTTCTAGGATTCTGAGAAAGCCCATGGACCCACCTGCTGGTCTCTTAAACTCTGAGCACTGCTGGAGACTAGGAGGAATACGAAAAGTTTGAAGACCAGTTTTGATTTTTCAAGAGGAGACAAAACAGATCAGTGAGCTCTTGAGTCTGACCTTGGGCAACACCCTGGACTAGATTATTATTAAAGGAACGATTTGTGAGCTTCTGCAAAAGAAGTATTGGAAGGTCTGCCACACAACCTTTCTAAGAGCTGCTGAAAGGAGGATGTGTGACCCCAAGGAATTAACGTTTTCTTTATCAAAAGATTCCTGCTGTTATGGGCTGAACTGTGTCAACCTCAAAATGTATAGGTTGAAATCCTAACCGCCAGTATCTCAGAATGTGGCTGTATTTGGAGATAGGGTCTTTAAAGAAGTGATTAAGTTCAAATGAGGTCATACGAGTGGGCCCTGCTCCAATATGCCTGGTCACCTTTTAAGATGAGATTAGGGCACAGAACCGCACACAGGGAAGACAGTGTGAAAACACGGGGAGAAAACCAGTCCAGGAGAGAGACCTCAGAGAAAAACCAGCTCTGCCAACACCTTGATCTCAGACTTTGAGCCTTCAGAGCCTTGAGAAGATAAAATTCTGTTATTTAAGTCACCCAGTCTGGAGTGCTTCGTTATGGCAGCACAAGCAAATGAAACGCAGCAGCTAAAGTTCAATAAGAATCGTGGCGGCGATGTAAAATGCAGGACCCTTAAAGGTACCAGGATAAAAACAGGATCTACGATTCTCTGCACTTATATTATCTGGTACTCAGCTCGGAGAGATAGGTCATGCTAGTTATTTTCACAGAGAGAATTTAACCTAAAAAATTGCTAACTAGCCGTCTGAATTTCCTGGGACAGCCATAACAAAGTACCACGAACTGGAGGGCTTAGACAACAGAAGTTTATCATCTCACAGTTCTGGAGACTGGAAGTCCGAGATCAAGGTGTCAGGAGGGGTGCTTCCTTCTGAAGGCGCTGAGGGAGAAGCTGTTCCTTGCCTTTCTCCTCATTTCTGGTTGTTTTCTGGCAGTCCTTGGTTTATGGATATCTCACCTTGATCCCTGCCTTCCTGTTCACATGTTCTCCCATGGTGAGCAAATGTCTCTGCGTCCAAATTTCCCCTTTTTATAAGGACAGAGTCATATTGCACAGGGCTTCCCCCGTGGCTTAGTGGTGAAGCATCTACCTGCAAAAACGCAGGAGACTTGCAGGAGAGACAGGTTAGATCCCTGGGTCAGGAAGATCCCCTGGAGTAGGAAATGGCAACCCGCTCCAGTATTCTTGCCTGGGAAATCCCACGGACCAAGGAGCTTGGCAGGCTGCAGTCCACGGGCTCGCAGAAGAGCAACTAAATAACAAAACAACAAACTAGTGCACTAGGGCCCACCCCAGTGAGCCCATCTTAACTATCTGCGAAGGCCTGAAAGAGCCAGAGCTTAAAGCAGTCACTTATGTTAGGGACAAAATAGAATTGGCCACTGCAAGTGCATTGAAGAAAATGACACTTACTGTTACCTAAGTTGCAGAACTTTCAGCTCTTCTCAGAAATCAGCAGAGGACTTTGGGGAATCTCCCAGCCACCAAGTCTGCCCACATCAGGTCTGGACTTGCTTGTTCCCCTCGATCCTATAGGGAAGAAAACCCCTCGGCAACCCGTCATATGAAAAAGCCAAATCACTTTCACGTTTGCCTCATTAAAACCCCTAACCTGTGAGCAACTAGGAATTCACTGCTTTCAGAGCCTTGAGTTTCCAGGTGGAAGCCCTTGCAATAAACACCTCTTTCTCCTTTGTTTTTTCACTGTGCAGTGTGTGGTTTTTGACAAATCCTATTTCCAATTAAGTTTCCACTCCCAGGTACTGGGGTTTGGAATTCAGTATCTTTTAAGGGAACACAATTGAATCCGTAATATTAGGTCATCTAAAAGCCAAAACATTTTACAGAGATAGAAACTGAAGGAAGAGCTACCACCACTAGGACTGAAGGGGCACAGGGAAGGGGCTGAACTTAAAATGAAGAAGCCTGGAGAAGGCGCCCCCAGGAGCTAGAGGAAGGGGGGTGTGTCTATTTGTCATTCAGTCGTGTCCGACGCTTTAAGACCCCATGGACTGTAGCCTGCCAGGTTCCTCCATCCATGGGGATTCTCCAGGCAAGAATACAGGAGTGGGTTGCCATTTCCTTCTCCAAGAGGAAGGAGTACTTGTACTTGTGCTCAACTGGTGGAATCCCTGAGAAGGGTGCAATAACGCTGCTTCTGCAAACGCTGGGAAAACGGAAAGTGCTGGAAAAACCACAGACTTTGGAGAAACTGCATGCTGGATTCAGCCGCTGCTGCAAAAAGGCACTGCTCTTCCCTGGGTGAAGCATCTCTGGGGTGAGGCTCAGGGGAACTGCACACTTTCAGCCCCTAGCGCCCCCTATTGGCAGAGTTTCTTAGGGGATGCTGGCAAAGCAGAATTGTAGTCTAAAGTTCTAGCCCCAGCGCCACAAAGCAGAATAAGGACACGGTTTGTAGCTGAGAAAAAAATAAACCAATACCTAGCCTAATGTTTAATATGACTGGGCCAAGAGCAGCAAAGGAGCTAGTGACCAACGGAGCAAAGTGTTTGAAGTCATGATTCTGCAAACATTAACCCAAAGGTGTCACAAAATTCCTGGATTTGTGGTTACTGATGTACAAATTTTTGCCTTAAATTCCTTATCTATTAAGTGGGTATGATAATAAAAAGTAGCTCATAGTGTCATGTGTCGAGAGGACACATAAAATGCACTTAGAACAGTAGATGACAGATTAAGAGCTCAGGACTCCTTAAATACTAGCTCTTATGTGATTACTATCTTGTTTAAATAACTAAAAATTCAAATGCCAACAATTTTAGGGCATATACCTTCCTCTACAGGGAATTGATGAAATTTAAGAAAAGACAGGCATTTGTTCACTAGCAATAAAACATATACAAGAAAATATGGACTTAATTTCATGAACTAAAATCAAATGTCTCAACCTTCTATTTAGTGTTCCATGGCTGATAATTGCTTCTAGAACTTTAAAGAAACTTTGAGAAAAGAGAACTTCTGCTTATGAGCAATATGACTTAAAAAGGCAAGATAGCAAACAGTTTTAAACCTGACTCTCTGCCACAGGTTGATGGTGGAATTACCTGGAATGCTAAATTGAGAATCCAAAGCCCCATCTGGGTTCAGAGGGAAAAAAGTTCAGAATCACTTAGTGATTGTTGCTGAAGGCATAAGGTGACATTCCTGTCCCTTCATTGACTTTACCGACCTTGAAGAAAAGAGCATGGCTTGCAGGGTCAAAACTAGAACTCAACTTCTAGTTCTTTGCATAACTAAGAACAGAGATAATCAATGAAAAAAAAAAAAAACAACCTTATGATCTCTGTAGAATTCAGTAAGTGTTAGTAGCTCCTTTCCCTATATATGGTTTGACAACAATGCATGGTAGACCTAACACCATGTTCATATCTGTCAAATTTCCTAATTCTGTTATCATTTGATTGGTTATACTACAAGTAATCAGTGTAAAGCACATTTTTAATGAAATGGGTAATGCATTCCAAATTCATTTGTGCTATAGCAGAATCTCTACAATCATGTCATTTATCACACACACACCCCCCAAATTTAAACGGAACTATTTTTGAATGAATGAATAAGGATAAAGTTCAGCTTCTCTACACATATAATTACTTCAGCAGCTAAAGATGATACAGATTACATGAGATTTGTTTGAGTTCACCTTTTGCTGAATCAGGGAACAATTTTCTTTCTCCTTTTACTAAAGTGAAAGGTAATGAAATGTGATTGTTTTTCGGTGCCTGAGAAACAAAAGGAATAATTTCACCGACACAAATAAGTAGCTTCCATGGGGCAAGACTTTTGTTAGAATAGACTCTTTTGTCTTTTGTGCGTGAAAAGGTCAGCATCCACATTTAAGTTTCACCACTACATGAATTTCATGAATTTTATATTAATTCTGTGAAGTATCTGCTCCAGACAGTGCATTTTCTTCCCCTGGATTTTTTTAAACATATTTTCTCAAAGGATTCCATCACAGAAATTAAACTTAGTCTGTACTTGTCAAAAAAATCTAGTGAATATATAAATATGTGTTGGATATGTATAAATCTTGGCTCTTCTATTTGGTCTTTCCCATTTACTTCATTGTTTAAATAGCACCATCTGGTGGTGAAATGAAATTATTGACATTATATTGTATTTTTTTTCCCCAGCATACTCCATTTATTCTTCCCCCCCCCCCCCCACTTATTTTTATTAGTTGGAGGCTAATTACTTTACAATATTGTAGTGGTTTTTGTTTTTAAAAAATTTTTTATTTCATATTTGAATATTTGACTCAGAAGGTAAAGAATCTGCATGCAATGCAGATTCGAGTTCAATCCCTGGGTCAGAAAGATCCCCTGGAGAAGGGAATGGCTGCCCACTCCAGTATTCTTGTCTGGAGAATTCCATGGACAGAAGAGCCTGTTAGGCTATAATCCATGGGGTCGCAGAGTCAGACACAAGTGATGTGTGACACACACATAGTTGATTAACAATTTCAGGTGTACAAAAAAGTGATTCAGTTACACATATACATGTATCTTTTCTTTTTCAAATTATTTTCCCAATTAGGTTGTTACAGAATATTGAGCAATGAAGAAAATGTAGATTCAGCACAGAAAAATATTCCATTATTTTTTACATTAAATTTGGATTATTCATTGTAAATTTTCATGCTTACTGATTTTCTCATTTTAACTATGTCTAGTTTTAAAGATAGATGTAACCTATTAAAACTTACTACCAGATAATATCTATAAAAAATATATACATCTAGACCATGACAAGTTTTATCCATTGTTAAATATAGTTTTGTTTAACACCCTTTAATTTTGCTGAAAAGCTCTACTCATAGAATTTTAATGATGTGATCTTTAAAAATGAATTTTTAAGGTTTTTTAAAATTCACCCTAGTGAAGCACTTTAATTCACTCATTAAAATGATCTTATTGCACTTTTCTTTGAAAGTAGTCTCATATGTAACAAACTACAGTCACAAAAGTTTTAAAAATAACTTTCCTTATAAAACACCATCAGAATTAATAAGAACCATTTGCAGAAAAACTTAATTGTCACAGAGTAATAATGGTTTTAGTCTTCAAAAGAAGCATTGGATTAAAAATGTGGTGCTGCTGCCCTCTTGTGGTTTAAAGGGAATATTTCCCTCTGGAAATAAAATTATAGCACCTCCTAAGTAATGCTTTTTATGTTTAATAAGAAAACTGAATTCGACCAAAGAAATACAATAAATAGTCCATTAACTACAATTAGAATGTCCTAGTTAATTCACTATGACCATTCATAGCAAGTTAATGATTAACTTATTTAAATCTCTTTTGGTAAGTAAATTTAACCACCAAAAATCTCTTTCCATGACCATTAGCATCCTTCACCAGTTCTATGAAATATTTTTTGCAAATGCTACAGCAAACCTACACGCTCCAATCGAAACTAGAAATTAGTAAAACTAGTTTATGTCCCTAACGATCCTAGTGGGCAATGAACTGCTTTCCTATTACATTTTAAAAAGCAACCCTTCTTCTTTTCGCTGTGGGATGAATTCAGGAGCCCTTTCTCGGGCCCAGGATGTGCATTCACCTCCCAGAAGCCCTTTGGCCCCTGGCAATTACGGGCTGAATGGAAAACAAGCGTTAGACACACGTTCCAAACGGAGCAGCCAAGCCTTTCCTCCCCACACTGGCTCTGCTGCTAGCAATGAATGGCGCTTTTCAGAATTCTCCCTGTGAGCAGACCTAAGTCTGTAAGAGCCACTCTGTGCTTACAGCTCTCACCTGGAACTGGGAGTGTTGTGGTGGATAAAGGCAAACAAGAAGGACGCAAAGCGACGATTCTGCCTTGGCCTTAAACCCCAGGCAGTGGAGGACCAGAGCTTATTTTCCAGCTCTGGCTGAAATGGTCTCTGACTGCCATCTCTCTATCGTCACCTCAATGCACTCCCATTTAGATAATAGGATGTCCTTATTACTGAGAAGGAGGGGAAATAAAGCCGGTAGTTCATGCTCTGCCTTGATGTATTCAACTCCGTTAAGAAGAAAGCATAGTCAACAGCAAAACCAGGCCGTTGGTTCTGGGCCCCCCTCCCCACCCCCCTGATAACCCTGCACCTCCTGTCGCCTGGATAGGCTGCTGCCTGCCTGTGGAGCTGTCGTTCAGTCCTGCTGGACGCACGACCCCATGGACTGGAGCCCACCAGGCTCCTCTGTCTGTGGGATTCTCCAGGCAAAAATACTGGAGTGGGTAGCCATTCCCTTCTCCAGGGGATCTTCCTGACACAGGGATCAAACCCGCATCTCCCTCATTGCAGGCAGATTCTTTACTCCTGTGCCACCTGGGAAGCTGCCCCCTCACCGACCAGGTTCTTTTAACAGAAGGCTGTTCAACAAGAGGTTTTCTTTATGGAGTGGACATTTCCTCTCTCTTATTCTGAAAAAAGGGCTATGATTTGTCTCCAGTGCCATTAACAGAAGCAAGAGTGAGTACTAGGAAAGAGAGGCAGTGTGATGAAACCGACTCAGGGCTGTTCTTAAAATATCTGCACTGCCAATTGCTCTAAGTTTACCAGGCGACAGACCCAGCAGGTGTGGGGGAGGGGGGGAGTTGGACTCTTATCTGAACTTGGCCCATCTTAAGCAGGCACTGATTAAGGCAGGTGCAGCAGACCTGGGTATGGCAGAAACCCTCTCGGAGAAGGTCACTCTTAACCCCACCACAGAGCCACCGGAACTTACACAGGACTGGGGAAACAGACTCTTGGAGGGGACAAACAGAACCTTGTGTGGACCAGGACCCAGGAGCACAGAGCAGTGACCCGCAAGACACCGAGTCAGACTCGCCCGTGAGAGTCCAGGGGTCTCCGGCAGAGGCGTGGGCCGGCGGTGGCCTGCTGCAGGGTCGGGGCACTAAATACAGAAGCGCATGCCTGGGACCTTTTGAAGGAGGTGGACATCATCTTCCACCTCCACCATAGTTTGGCTCAGGTCAAACAACTGGGAGGGAACACAGCCCCGCCTATCAACATAAAACTGGATTAAAGATTTACTGAGCACGGCCCCACCCATCAGAAAAAGACCCAATTTCCCCCTCAGTCAGTCTCTCCCATCAGGAAGCTTACATAGTCCTCTTATCCTTCTCCATCAGAGGGCAGACAAATGAAAATCTAAATCACAGAAAACTAATCAAACTGATCACATGGACCACAGCTTTGTCTAACGCAATAAAACTATAAGCCATGCCGTGAAGGGCCACCCAAGACAGATGGGTCATGGTGCAGAGTTCTGACAAAACGTGGTCCACTGGAGAAGGGAATGGCAAACCACTTCAGTATTCTTGACTTGAGAACCCTGTGAACAGTATGAAAAGGCAAAAAGATAGGACACTGAAAGATGAATTCCCCAGGTCAGTAGGTGCCCAACATGCTATGAGAGATCAGTGAAGAAATAACTCCAGAAAGAATGAAGAGACGGAGCCAAAGCAAAAACAGCGCCCAGTTGTCGAAGTGACTGATGATGTAAATAAAGTCTGATACTGTGAAGAGCAATGTTGCTTAGGAACCTGGAATGTTAGGTAGGTCCATGAATCAAGGCAAATTGGAAGTGGTCCAACAGGAGATGGCAAGAGTGAACATCAACATTTTAGGAATCAGCGAACTAAAATGGACTGGAATGCGTGAATTTAACTCAGATGACCATTATATCTATTACTGTGGGCAAGAATCCCTTAGAAGAAATGGAGTAGCCATCATAGTCAACAAAGGAGTCCAAAATGCAGTACTTGGATGCAATCTCAAAAATGACAGAATGATCTCTGTTTATTTCCAAGGCAAACCATTCAATACCACAGTAATCCAAGTCTATGCCCCAACCAGTAATGCTGAAAAGGCTGAATTTGAATGGTTCTATGAAGACCCACAAGACCTTCTAGAACTAACACCCAAAAAGATGTCATTTTCATTATAGTGGACCAGAATGCAAAAGAAGGAACTCAAGAGATACCTGGAGTAATAGACAAATTTGGGCTTGGAGTTACAAAATGAAGCAGGGAAAAGGCTAACAGAGTTTTGCCAAGAGAACACACTGGTAGCAAACACCCTCTTCCAACAACACAAGAGATGACTCTGCACATGGACATCACCAGATGGTCGATATTGAAATCAGATTGATTATATTCTCTGCAGCCAAAGATGGAGAAACTATAGAGTCAGCAAAATAAGACCGGGAGCTGACTGTGGCTCAGATCATGAACTGCTTATTGCCAAATTCAGACTTAAATTGAAGAAGGTAGGGAAAGCCACTAGACTACTCAGGTATGACCTAAATCAAATCCCTTACAATTATACAGAAGAAGTGACAAATAGATTCAAGGGATTAGATCTGATAGAGTGCCTAAAGAACTATGGATGAAGGTTTGTGATGTTGTACAAGAGGCAGTGACCAAGACTATCCCCAAGAAAAAGAAATGAAAAAAGGCAAATGATTGTCTGAGGAGGCCTTACAAATAGCTGATAAAAGAAGAGAAGCTAAAGGCAAAGGCGAAAAGGAAAGGTATACCTGTTTAAATGCAGAGTTCCAAAGAATAGCAAGGAGACATAAGAAAGCCTTCCTCAGTGATCAGTGCAAAGAAATAGAGGAAAATAACAGAATGGGAAAGACTAGACATCTCGTCAAGAAAGTTAGAGCTACCAAGGGAAAGTTTCATGCAAAGATGGACACAATAAAGGACAAAAATGGTATGGACCTAACAGAAGCAGAAGATATTAAGAAGAGGTGGCAAGAATAAACATAAGTACTATACAAAAAATATCTTCATGACCCTGATAACCACGATGGTGTGATCACTCACCTAGAGTCACACATCCTGGAATGTGAAGTCAAGTGGGCCTTAGGACACATCACTATGAGCAAAGCTAGTGGAGGTGATGGAATTCCAGTTGAGCTATTTCAAATCCTGAAAGATGATGCTGTGAAAGTGCTGCACTCAATATGCCAGCAAATGTGGAAAACTTGGCAGTGTCCACAGGACTGGAAAAGGTCTGTTTTCATTCCATTCCCAAAGAAAGGCAGCACCAAAGAATGTTCAAACACCCGCACAATTGTACTCAACTCACACGCTAGCAAAGAAATGCTCAAAATTCTCCAAACCAGGGTTCAACAGTACATGAACAGTGAACTTCCAGATGTTCAAGCTGGATTTAGAAAGGCAGAGGTACCAGAGATCAAATTGCTAACATCTGTTGCATCATCAAAAAAGCAAGAGAGTCCCAGAAAAACATCTGCTTTATTGACTAATCCAAGCCTTTGACTGTGTGTATCACAAGAAATTGTGGAAAATTTTTCAAGAGATGGGAATACCAGATCACCTTACCTGCCTCCTGAGAAATCTGTATGCAGGTCAAGAAGCAAGAGTTAGAACTGGACATGGAACAACAGACTGGTTCCAAATCAGGAAGGAAGTACATCAAGGCTGTATAATGTTACCCTGCTTATTTAACTTATATGCAGAATACATCATGCAAAATGCTGGACTGGATAAAGCACAAACTGGAATCAAGATTGCCAGGAAAAACATCAATAACCTCAGAGATGCAGATGACACCAGCCTTATGGCAGAAAGCAAAGAAATAAAGAGCCTCTTGATGAAAGTGAAAAAGGAAAGTAAAAACATTTGGGTTAAAACTCAACATTCAGAAAACTAAGATCTTGGCATCTGATCCCATCACTTCATGGCATATAGATGGGGAAACAATGAAAACAATGAGAGACTTTCTTTTCTTGGGTTCCAAAATCACTGCAGATGGTGATTGCAGCCATGAAATTAAAAGACACATGCTGCTTGGAAGAAAAGCTATGACCAATCTAGACAGCATATTAAAAAGCAGAGCTATTACTTTGCCAACAAAGATCCATCTATTCAAAGCTATGGTTTCTCCAGTAGTCATGTATGGATGTGAGAGTTCGACTGTAAAGAAACTTGAGTGCCAAAGAATTGATGCTTTTGAACTGCGGTGTTGGAGAAGATTCTTGAGAGTCTCTTGGACTGCAAGGAGATCCAACCAGTCCATCCTAAAGGAGATCAGTCCTGAATATTTATTGGAAGGACTGATGCTGATGCTGAAACTCCAATCCTCTGGCCACCTAATGCAAAAGGGTGATTTACTGGAAAGACCCTGATGCTGGGAATGATTGAAGGCAGGAGGAGAAGGGGAGGACAGAGGATGAGATGGTTGGATGGCATCACTGAATCAATGGACATGAGTTGAGTAAGCTCTGGGAGTTAGTGATGGACAGGGAAGCTTGGCATGCTGGAGTCCATGGGGTCACAAAGAGTTGGACATGGTAGCAACTGAACTGACTGAATCAGGCACTGGAGAAGTTCCCACGTGAGTCTTGGTGCCTGCTCAGGTGAAGACACTCACTTTGGTTCACAGATGTATTCTCCTCTGTCCTCCTCTTCAGCATTGGAGGTAGAACATGGTGAAGAAGCAGCTCACAATGTCAATACTGTTTAAAAAAAAGAGAG
Organism: Muntiacus reevesi; assembly: GCF_963930625.1. NCBI lineage: Eukaryota > Metazoa > Chordata > Mammalia > Artiodactyla > Cervidae > Muntiacus > Muntiacus reevesi. The sequence goes on along the minus strand of NC_089260.1, from coordinate 21,933,696 downwards.
AGAGAAATCTCAGTTAGAATTGGTCGACCAGAAGGGGGCGCTCTCACCTACAACTATGGTAGAGCCCAAGAAGAAGAAAGACTCTTCTTCCCTGACGAGGACTCAGCCAGAGAAAAGCCTTGGGCTCTTTTATTACATCCCTACCTCCTTCCTTTTTCCCTTTATAAAAGCGTTATTCCCTTAAAGATAATATCAGAAAATTGCTATAGCTAATCAGTGATTTTAGCAAAGTTGCAGGATACAAAATCAATACACAGAAATCACTTGTATTTCTATATACTAACCATGAAAAATCAGAAAGAAAAATTAAGGAACCAATCCCATTCACCATTGCAACAAAAAGAATTAAATATCTAGGAATAAACTTACCTAAGGAGACAAAAGAACTGTACACAGAAAATTTAAGACACTGATTAAAGAAATCAAAGATGACATAAACAGATGGAGGAATATTCCATGTTCCTGTGTAGAAAGAATTAGTATTGTGAAAATGACTATACTACCAAATGCAACCTACAGATTCAATGCAATCTGTATCTAATTACCAATGGCATTTTTCACAGAACTAGAACAAAAAATTTCACAATTCATATGGAAACACAAAACACCCCAAATAGCAAAAACAGTCTTGAGAAAGAAGAATGGAGCTAGAGGAATCAATCTTCCTGACTTCAGATTATACTACGAAACTACAGTCATCAAGAGAGTGTGGTACTGGCACAAAAACAGAAATATAGACCAATGGAACAAGATGGAAAGCCCAGAAATAAACCCATGCACCTATGGATACCTTATTTTTGACAAAGGAGGCAAGAATATACAATGGGACAAAGACAGCCTCTTCAATAAATGGCGCTGAGAAAACTGGGCAGCTACGTGTAAAAGAATGAAATTAGAACACTTCCTAAACACCATACACAAAGATAAACTCAAAGTGGATTAAAGACCTAAATGTAAGACCAGAAACTATAAAACTCTTAGAGGAAAACATAGGCAGAACACTCGATGACATAAATCAAAGCAAGATCCTCTATGACCCACCTCCTCAGTTCAGTTGGGTTTAGTTGCTCAGTCGTGTCTGAATCTTTGCGACCCCATGAATCGCAGCACGCCAGGCCTCCCTGTCCATCATCAACTCCCAGAGTTTACCCAAACTCTTAGCCATCGAGTCAGTGATGCCATCCAACCATCTTATCCTCTGTTGTCCCCTTCCCCTCCTGCCCCCAATCCCTCCCAGCATCAGGGTCTTTTCAAATGAGTCAACTCTTCGCATGAGATGGTCAAAGTACTGGAGTTTCAGCTTCAGCATCAGTCCTTCCAATGAACACCCAGGACTGATCTCCTTTAGAATGGACTGGTTGGATCTCCTTGCCATCCAAGGGACTCTCAAGAGTCTTCTCCAACACCACAGTTCAAAAGCATCAATTTTTCGACACTCAGCTTCTTCATAGTCCAACTCTCACATCCATACATGACCACTGGAAAAACCATAGCCTTGACCAGACGGACCTTTGTTGGCAAAGTGATGTCTCTGCTTTTTAATGTGCTGTCTACGTTGGTCATAACTTTCCTTCCAAGAAGTAAGCGTCTTTTAATTTCATGGCTGTAATCGCCATCTGCAGTGATTTCGGAGCCCAAAAGTCAGGGGCGGCGACTGAGAGCACCAGGCTGTGACAGCGCAAGAGCAGCAGAGAGGAGCTACCCCACGCCGAGGTCAGGGCTGTGGCCACGAGGTCGCAGGAGGGCCGAGAGGAGCTACTCCACATTCAAGGTCAGGAGGGGCAGCCGTGATGAGATACCCCTCATCCAAGGTAAGAGAATCCCAAGTAAGACGGTAGGTGTTGCGAGAGGGCATCAGAGGGCAGACACACTGAAACCATAATCACAGAAAACTAGCCAATCTGATCACAGGACCACAGTCGTGTCTAACTCAGTGAAACTAAACCATGCCGTGTGGGGCCACCCAAGACGGTCAGGTCATGATGGAGAGGACTGACAGAATGTGGTCCACTGCAGAAGGGAATGGCAAACCACTTCAGTATTCTTGCCTTGAGAACCCCATGAACAGTATGAAAAGGCAAAATGATAGGATACTGAAAGATGAACTCCCAGGTCGGTAGGTGCCCAATATGCTACTGGCGATCAGTGGAGAAATAACTCCAGAAAGAATGAAGGGATGGAGCCAAAGCAAAAACAATACCCACTTGTGAATGTGACTGGTGATAGAAGCAAGGCCTGATGCTGTAAAGAGTAATAATGCATAGGAACCTGGAATGTTAGGTCCATGAATCAAGGCAAATTGGAAGTGGTCAAACAGGAGATGGCAAGAGTGAATGTTGACATTCTAGGAATCAGCAAACTAAAATGGACTGGAATGGGTGAATTTAACTCAGATAACCCACCTCCTAGAGTAACAGAAATAAATACAAAAGTAAAGAAGTGAGACCTGATTAAACCTAAAAGCTTTTGCACAGCAAAGGAAACTATAAGCAAGGTGAAAAGACAACCCTCAGAATGGGAGAAAATAATAGCAAATGAAACAACTGACAAAGGGTTAATTTCCAAAATATACAAGCAGCTTAACAACTCAATGCCAGAAAAACAAACAACCCAACCTAAAAATGGGAAAAAGACCTAAATAAACGTTTATCCAAAGAAGACATACAGATGGCTAACAAACACATGAAAAGATGCTCAGCATCACTCATTATTAGAGAAATACTAATCAAAACCACAAGGAGATATCACCTCATACCAGTCAGAATCGCTGTCTTCGAAAAGTCTACAAGCAATAAATGCTGGAGAGGGTTTGGAGAAAAGGGAAGGCTCTTGCACTGTTGATGGGAATGTAAATTGTTACAGTTACTGTGGAAGATGTTATGGAGATTCCTTAAAAAACTAGGAATAAAACCACCATATGACCGAGCAATCCCACTCTTAGGCATATACTCTGAAGAAACCAAAATTGAAAAAGACACATGTATCCCATTGTTCATTGCAGCATTGTTTACAATTGCTAGAACATGGAAGCAACCTAGATGTCCATTGACAGATGATTGGATAAAGAAGTTGTGGTACATATGCATAATGGAATATTACTTGGCCATAAAAAGGAGTGCATTTGAATCAGTTCTGATGAGGTGGATGAACCTAGAACCTATTATCCAGAGTGACGTGAAACAGAAAGGGAAAGATAAATATCACATTCTAATGCACATATACGGAATCTAGAAAAATGGTACTGAAGAATTTATTTACAGGGCAACAGTGGAGAAACAGACATAGAGAATATACATGGACATGAGGAGAGGAGAGGATGAAATATATGGAAAGAGTAAGATGGAAACCATATGTAAAATAGTAGATAGCCAACGGGAATTTGCTGTATGGCTTAGGAAACTCAAACAAGGGGCTCTGTATCAACCTAGAGGGGTGGGATGGGGCGGGAGATGGGAGGGAGGTTCAAAAGGAAGGGAATATGTGTATACCTATGGCTGATTCATGTTGAGGTTTGACAGAAACCAGCAAAATTCTGTAAAGCAATTATCCTTCAATAAAAAAGCAAATTATATAAAGAAAAGTGTTCTCTTTCACTTGCTGTGTGGGGACTTGCACATGGCTCACCATGGTTATAGACCTGGAATTATAATTCTCTGCTAACCTTGAAAAATCTCATCTTTGCCGGAGAATTATCTGGCAGTCTATTTGTTTCAGGTCAACAATACATTCCTGGTCCATGCAGGTCCCTGCCCCCTGCCCTGACTGTGGTGAGCCCTAGGTTTCCCAGAACTGGCAGGAGTACTTTGCACAGACGTCCCCGGAAGGGGTTCTCACAGACCTCCAGCTAGGTGAAGCAGGACCCAGACACTCTGTTCTGCCTGTCTTCCTGTTGCTACTGTTGTCTTTTCCTTACACAGGCAAATGTGTTGTTACTTCTGTTTGGAGAAAGACAGTTGTAGTGAAAGAAAAGCACTCAGGGAATTTCTAAGATCCTGGTAAAAATCTATTTTGTAAACTTGGATGAGGGTACATCAGTTTTTGTTTTCTCATTTCACTTCAAACACACATGTGCATTTTGCACTTTTTCTGGTATGCCTGTGACATAACCAAAGAATTTTAAAATTCATGTAGTAAGAAACATTGGTTGGGACTTCTCAGGTGGTCCAGTGGTTAAGATGTCACCTTTCAATGCAAGGGGTGTGGGTTCAATTCCTGGTTGGGAAATTAAGATCCCACGTCTTGCAGCCAAAAAACCATACAAAAAAGAAGAACTATTGTAGCAAATTCAAGAAAGACTTTAAAAATGGTCCAAGTCAAAAAAAAAAAAAAAAAAAAGGAAAGAAAGAAAAATCTTTAAAAAATTAAAAAACATTAGTACCATGTTAACATGTTTCATGAAAGAAATCAGATGTGAAAATGTACATACCTAAATCTTTATATAAAATTTTACAACTGGCAAAACCAGGGCAGTAGTTACAGTTGAGGGAGTAGTGCCTGGAAGGAAACACAGAGTGGATGCTCTTAGGAGATGCTAGTAATATTCTGTTTCTTGATCTGGATGCCAATTAAATGGGAACAGTTACTTTATGGCAATTGACTAAGTTGCCTTCTGTATCTCCAAGTCCATGGAAAGAATTAATTGCCCCTAAAGTGGAAGAAACTTATTCTCTTCCTTGCATTGACACCACCAAGTTTTTCCCCAAGGGAACAGGGTTTTATTCCTCATTGGATCAGGTATCCAGCTGTCTGGAAATGCAGAGTTTAGCAAAACTAAAATACGGCACTTTTTTTTTCCCCCAGCTAGTGATACAGGCAACTACAAATAAATATTTGCATTTTTGTAAATTTCTCTTTTCTGCCTCTCCTTGGGCAAAATAGTTAAAACAACTTTTAACAACTCTATGTGCACTTCCATTGCCACTGGCAGTGATATCCAAGAAACCTTTCTGTGATGGTGGAAATGCTCTATACTCTAAATACTAGTCAGTGTGGCTAAAGGCTCTTGAAATGTGATGGAAGAACTGAAATTTTAATTTAACTTTAATTAATTTAAACTTGATTAACCACATGTGGCTAGATACTGTATCATGCAGCACTCTTCAGGAGTGCAGGTACCTTTGCCCCCTAAGATCTTGACGACATTCTCTTGGATAACCTCTATTACTACAACTCTGTGTTTCGCCCTTTGTGCTTCTGTCACCATGATTTACTTACGGTACTGTACATGAAGGACTGATGCTGAAGCTGAAGCCCCAATACTTTGGTCACCTGATGCGAAGAGCTGACTCATTGGAAAAGACCCTGATGTTGGAAAAATTGAGGGCAAGGGGAGAAGGGGGCAACAGAGGATGAGATGGTTGGATGGCATCACTGACTCAATGGACATGAGTTTTAGCAAACTCAGGTAGATAGTGATGGCCAGAGAAGCCTGGCAGACTGCAGTTCATGGGGTCGCAGCGAGTCAGACGTGGCTTAGAGACGGAACAACAGCAACAATTTACATGCTGTTACTCCATCATTTCCTTCATCCTTTCCTTTCTGCCTAGAGGGTGGTTTTTTATTCTTCCACATCTTCTATCATTTTCCTTTTCCATCCCTCTTTATGTTTTGATATCCTGGTTCACTAGGAACCTCCCCTGACCTCCTCGTTCTTGGTTAGTCACCATCCTCACTTTATGTTTCCTTTCAAAAAAATATTTTGTGCCTCTTTCCATCATAAAACTTAACTGAAATACAATGATCTTTTATAAGTTTGTCTCTCCCACTGTCTTATAAATTCCTTGCAGGTAATATATACCTCTGTATTTCCAAGAATCAAGACAAATAGAATCGTTGAGTGAATGAATTAAGGAAGCAGCATTCTATCCAAGAGTCTGTGGCCCAGACATCTGGGATATGAAGGAAATTTGGGGGAAGAAGGAAATGTACCTTGAGGAAACCCACTGAAAGAACAAAAGTGGTCCACAAATGGCTAATTTTATTGCAACACTCTTCATAATAAAAAAATAATTAAAGCAACTTAAAAGACCTACATTGGAAATATGGTTTAATACACTATGCTCTACCCACTAGATGGAATATTATGCCGCTCTTAAAAACTGTAATTATGAAGACTAGGCTGTATAGGGAAAATGTTCATGATGTGCTTAAATGAAAAAAAAAAAAGACTATAAAATTCCTTCTACACCAATGACTAGAACCATATAACATTATGATTGCCTCTGGGCACAAATCAACATTGAATGTATAAAAATGAAAATCTTTCATTGTAAATTGGAAATGTGTGCTTGCTTCATTTTTTAAAAAATAATGCTTTAACATTGCTTTGTACTAGTTTTGTTTTTTTAAAAGGTGATCGAAAGTTCATGAAGGTTTCCCTCGAGTAATTCATCCAGCAATGAGCCTTAAGCACGGATGTTTGAGAAACATCAGCTGTCAGGCGTGTGTCCGTGAGAAGAGCAAAGATTGTAGGTGATCAGGACCTTCGGGGGTCAGCAGGCTCCTTGTCCACTTGTCTGTAGGCGATGCTCCTGAGAACTCCCACGTGTAAAAACTGAAGCTTGGTGTGGAGGGGCCAGGGCCAAGAGCAAACTTAAATATTCTTCATGTGTAGTGAAATAAGACGCTGAGAATAGCACAATGCAATGGAAGCTTATCAATACCAATTTTCATAAATATTGTATAGGGAAGCCTGGTGTGCTGCAGCCCATGGGGTCGCAAAGAGTCAGACACAATTGAGCAACTGAACAACAATGTTGCAATTAATTTCCATTTACTACATCTTACTAGCTTTTCAACATGCTGTCTTTTGTCAGAGATGAGAGGCATAAGAAGAGAAAAAAGACCTTTTTTATTACTTACACCTGGTCCATTAAGCAAATCCCTGCTGCCTCTCTGGCCTTACACTGGGAGTGAGGCAGCAATGTGAATATCTCCTCAGGACCGCGAGAGAGCAGGTAGTGAGACATCTTGTTTTCTGCCCGGAGCAAGTCCAATCAGCTGAAGAGACCAGAGCTCAACCGTCAGATGCTGCTGCTGAGGAGACATTGGTAGTTACCTGGAATCAACCAGGAATCAACCACTTCTCCACAGAGGCTTTTTCTGTGCCAGGATCACACGTTTCGCTGAACTTTCATGTCTAAAACTAGTTTGATTCCTTTTATTTCTTTATTTGAGTGTCGTATTTAGAATTCATCAGACAGATGCTAGATGGATTAATTATTAGTAAGGTTTCATTCTTTCTAGGTATTCTCAGTGGACAAAGCAGCCTGGATCTATATGTCTGTCTATCTATCTCTCATGCCTACATACATATCTACGTTTATCTCCTTATTTATCTATCCATATGAACACACATACATGGCTCAGCTGGTAAATAATCCACCTGAAATGTGAGAGACCTGGGTTCAATCCCTGGGTTGGGAAGATCCCCTGGAGAAGGGAAGGGCTACCCACTCCAGTATTCTGGCCTGGAGAATTTCATGGACTGTACAGTCCATGGGGCTGCAAAGAGTCGTACATGACTGAGTGACTTTTCACTTCACTCCACATACATACACACAAATGCACAAAACAAGAACAAAGCAAAAACATGCATTCATTTTGATACTTATGAATCTAATCAAATACCTCTGGGTTCATTCTAACTTTTCCACCCCAATTTCTTGCATCATTTGTAACTTGTCTAACAAAAAAAAAAAAAAAAAGAGAAAGAAAGAAAAAACCCAGCTCTCAATATCTATCATATACTAATTTTCTTTCCTAATGACTAATGATGTTGAGTATCTTTTCATATGCATTTGCCCTCTGCATTTGCTTTGATGGAGAGTCTGTTCAGATCTTTCTACTAAGTTTTAATTGGACTGTTCATTTTATTGCTGAGATTTTAATGTATCCTGAATAGAAGTTTTTTTTTCAGAAGTATAATTTGCAAATACTTGCAATCTATAGCTTGCCTTTTCATTCTCTCAATAGTGAGTTCTGTAGAACAAACTTTTTAAATTTCATAAAGTCTAATTTATTTTTTTCTTCAATGGATCATGCTTATATCAAAAAAGCTCTGCCTAAAACTAATAATGATTTTCTCCTTCATTTTGTTCTAGAAGGTTAATAGTTTTAGATTTTATACTTAGAGCTATAGTCCATTTTGAGTTTATTTTTGTGTATGTTGCAAGCTATGGATACAAAGTCATTACTTTGCACATGAATATCCAACGGTTCACCACCATTTGTTGAAAAGACTGTCCTTTCTCCATTGATTGCCTTTCTGCCATTGTTACAAATCAATTGATAATATTTGTGTATGCCTATTTCTAGGCCTTCTATTCTGCTTCATTGATTAATTAATCATTAATTTCACCAATGCCATGCTGTCTTGATTATGGTAGCATTAGAGTAATGTTCAACTTTATTAGTCACTAGGGAAATGTGAAGTAAAACCATAATGAGATACCACAGTCCACTCACCAGAACTAAAACTGACAAAACTAAACACTAAATGTGGGCAATCATGTGGAAAAACCAATCACTCCTACATTGCTGTCTACTGTGTAAAATGTACAGCCATTCTGTAACATGATCTGGCCAACCCTTATAAAACTGAACACTGGACTTATCCCAGTAATTCCAGATCTAGATATTTATTATATAGAAATAAAAATGTATGTCCACAAAAAGACTTACACAAGAATATTATTGTGCCCCCTACCCCCATAATAACCCAAGCTTGCAGAAAGGCAATTGAAGCTTCAGGGAACAGGGTGAGGGTAAACCAAGGTGTCAGACTACAATGGGAAAAAAGAAGTTTCAGAGGACAGTGATCAAGAGGTCGCGATGAAAATAACAGATTCCAAAACAAAGGCCAGAAGTCAAGTTTTAATAAAGCATTCGGATGGTAATTTGATGTAGAGGATTTATGTGGCAAAAACAGAACTATGTTCAGCAACACGGAACTGAACATCATTTTTCATACAAAGTTAAAAGCACATTGTATTTCCTTCCTGATAACTTGCCTGACTACTTACTTCAAGAGAGACAAGCTTCATCTAAATTATTTCATCTCATTGATGATTGTCATTTATAAATTTATTGCTATTTCTGTCTCAGGTATTCCTTTGGAAAAGGTATGTGGATTCATTACATATTCTAATGTATTGTCTATAGATTATATGATGAAGTCAAACATGTATCTGCTGATACTTTTTAAGTTGATCTGTCTTTATACTTAGAAATGTCTCTTGATGATAGGCTTCCCCAGTGACTCAGAAGGTAAAGAATCTGCCTGTAATGCAGGAGACCCACGTTCTATCCATGGGTTGGGAAGATTCCCTGGAGAAGAAAACAGCTCCCACTCCAGTATTCTTGCCTGGAGAATTCCATGGACACAGGAGCCTAGCAGGCTATAATCCATGGGGCCGCAAAAAGTCAGACATGACTCAGTGATTATCACTCAGAAACAGTCCAAGGTTTTTCAATAGGCAAATTAAACAAACCATGTAAAATGGAATTGTGCTTATGCTTAGTCGTATCTGACTCTTTGCAACCCTGTGGACTATAGCCTGCCAGGTTCCTTTGTCCTTGGAGTTTTCCAAGTAAGAATACCAGAGTGGGTTGCCATTTCCTCCTCCAGGAAATCTTCACTACTAAGGGACCAAACCCATATTTCCTGTATCTTCTGCATCGGCAGGCAGATTCTTTACAACTGTGCCACCTGGGAAGCCCTTGTATAATGAAATTTGTTGTTCCGTCTCTCAGTTGTGCCCGACTCTTTGTGACCCCCATGGACTTCCACATGCCAAGTTTCCCTGTCCTTCACCACCTTCTGGAGTTTGTTCAAACTCAGGTCCATTGATTCGGTGATGCCATCCAACCATCTTGTCCTCTGTCATCCCCTTCTCCTGCCTTCAATCCTTCCCAGACTCAAGTTTTTTCTAATGAGCCAGCTCTTCCCATCAGGTGGCTAAAGTGGTAGAACTTCAGCTTCAGCATCAGTCCTTCCAATGAACACCCAGGATTGATCTCCTTTAGGATTGCCTGGTTTGATCTCCTTGCAGTTCAAGGGACTCTCAAGAGTCTTCTCCAACACCACAGTTCAAAAGCATCAATTCTTCAGTGCTCATTCTTCTTTATGGTCCAACTCTCACATCTGTATATGACTACTGGATAAACCATAGCTTTTACTATATGGATCTTTGTCAGTAAAGTAATGTCTCTGCTTTTTAATATACTATCTATGTTTTTCATAGCTTTTCTTCCAAGGAACACTCAACAATAAAAGCAACAAACTACTCCTGTTACACATTGAGTGAAACAAGTCTTATCCAAGACTACATATTGTAGGATTCCATTTATATGGGTTCTGGAACAAGCAATATCAACTTATGGTGTATTAAAGAAGAAAATCACAGCAGTGATTGCCTGGTTAGGTAGGATGGTATAGAGGTTGACTGGAAGGAGGCATAAAGGAAATTTCTGCAGGGATGATAATGTTTTGCATCTGGATCAGGGTTTGAGCTGCACAGGTGTGTGTTCTTGACAATACTCACGGCATGGTGCACTTGGAATGTTACTTGGAAAGGAAAAAAGATCAATACTTACTGTACCCTTAGGAAGATGTCTGGAAGTAGATAGTCCCAGGGTTCTGTTTATCAGTGATATTATGAAAGATCCAGGTCCTTTCTTTCATTCTATTCTGCTGCCTTCCAAAGCTGGCTTTTTGTTTTCATCCTCATGCTCTTATGATCAACACGGCAGTCCTAATGGTGCATTGAATGGCACCTGGATCAAGTTTGTGAGCTACAGAGTCAAATAAGAGCTGAATTTTGGTCTTTCTACATATTGATTCTGTGGTCTTGGACATACATCTTAACTTTGCAAAGTCTAAGCTTCCTAACTGTAAAGTGCAGCTAATCATATCTGCTCCATAGAGTTGCTGTGAAGTTTAAATGACATAACCATGTGAAGTTCTTCCTAAAGAACAGCATTTATTTTTTTTTGGTAGAAATATGCATAGATGAGATCAAACTATAGTATCCTTACAGGGGTTTTTTAAGAGTTCATGTTGCTTTCAGTTTTGCTTAGCTGGCACTCAGATTTTTAGAAAACTACTACTGCAATGTATAAATAGTACAGTTGACAGTTGAACAATGTGGTGGTTAGAGGTACAGTCAAAAACTCTGACACCCCAATAACTTAACGAATAGCCAGCTATTAACTCAAAGCCTTACTGATGACAAAAAGCCAATTAACACATATTTTGTATGGCATATGTACTATATACCATAATATTTTTACAATAAAGAGACCTAGAGAAAAGAATGTATCAAGAAAATCATAAGGGAAAATACACTTACAGTTCTGCACTGTATTTATCAATATGATAAATTTATATCACGTGTTTACAAGATGAATTGACTGTCAGTACTTACATCAATATTCTCTCACATGATACACTAGATATGATACATATTACTAACATTAGACATCAAAAACAAAGATATGTGAAAAAGAAATTTATATTTATTCAAAGGTATTCATGCACTGATAATGAAGCAGCAGTAATATGATTGCTTTGTGTTAGTCTAATGCATTGCTTCATGGTAAACTAGCCTATACCCTGAATTAATCATTATAAAATTTTTTGGACATACAGTATCATAGTCATAATACAGTACTGGAAACATTGGTACTTTTTTTTTTTTAAGCCACTTACTTGTGATGCTAGGTTGATATGAAATTTCTTAAATTATGAGAGAGACTGGCATACTGTATGGCAGGGGTCCCCAACCTCCAGGATCTAATTCTTGATGATCTGAGGTGGAACTGATGTAATAATAATAGAAATAAAGTGCACAATAAATGTAATGTTCTTGAATCATTCCGAAACCATCTCCTCCACTCCAGTCCATGGAAAAACTGTCTTCTACAAAACTGGTCCCTGGTGACAAAAAAGTTAGGGACCACTGCTGCTTGGTAAGGTGAATCACTGAAAGCAAAAGTTATGAAATAGTAGCAAAACTAACACATTATTAGTTTTGTATTAAATATCTCTCATCTTAAGCCTCTATGAGGACAGACTATCCTAAACAAATCTTGCACATGATGTCCCACACAATGAATATTTATGTCGTGATGATAATAACACAGAATCCTCTACAGTCACTTGATTTTCAAACAATGCCTCTCACACACATACACAGTAGATATGTTTATTAATATTATCTATATGGTATGATGATTGTTTATGATTAAGTGCAAGAGGATCATCTTAAAAATCTTCATCCTTATCATCCTCACATTGAGTAGTTTGAGGAGGAGAAAGAGGAGAGATTGGTCTTGCTGAGTCAGGGGTCACAGAGGCGGGAGAGGAGGAGGAGATGGAAGGGGAGGCAGGAGAGGCAGGCACACGTCCTGTAACTTCACAGAAATCCATCATAATCTCTGTCTGACTCTACTGCTTTTGTATTTCTTTTCAGATGCTTCTACACATTACTGATCTTTCTTCCACCATTTGCTTTAGCTTCAGGGTCCATATCATAGAAGGGTCCATGTTGTAAAAGAAGTCTAAAGCAGTCTTAAATGGTTGGAACTCTTCTGCCAGACTGTATGATATCTACTTGTTCTCTGGCACTGCTTCATCTGTGGCCTTTTCCTCATTGCCTGCACTGGTTTGGAAGCACTCATCTCTATCAGGTCATCTTCTATTAATTTCTGGTGTGGTGTCTATTCACTCCTGAATTTCGCTAAGATTCATATCGAAAACCCTCACCAACACCCCCACATTTTTTGGTCATATTCAGTCTCTTTCTCAATTTTCTTGATTGCCTCTGTTATAAATTCTTTGAAGGCATACACAACATCTGGACACGGCAAGAATTTACTGTTTGGGGCTTGTTGCCATTCACAGCTTTTTCCATAACAATGATGACACCTTCGATGGTGTGATCCTTCCAGACCTTCATGATGTCCTATTGGGGTTCTCTTCAGTAGTGTTGTTGATGATCCTTTCCCTACAATACCACGTGGAATGAGCCTCAAAAGTCCTGTGACTCCCTAATCTAGAGGCTGCTTTAGAGACATTGTGTTTGAGGATGAGCAGACCACTTTGATATCTTCAGTGTTGAGTACATAATGTTCTGCGTGACCAAGGGCATTGTCCAAGGACAACGGATGGAAAGGACCATGGATAGAAACAATCCAGAAGAAAGGGTTCTTGTTGTCCAGCACCTCTTGTTGTTCAACCAAAAGACTGGTAGCTGACAGTGTTCGTCTTCTCCTTCAAGGGTCACACATAAGCAGCTTTGTAGATCAGGGCAGTATTTGGAATTGAATACAACTGGACTGTATTTGTACAAAACAGTAGCATTAGACTCTCCCTTCCTGCCTTAAATCCTGGTGCTCGTTTATCTTCCGTACTAACAGATATCCTTTGTGGCACTTCATTTTTCCAGAACAGGACATTTTTGTCTGCATTAAAAACCTGTCTAGGAAGATATCCTTTCTCTCCAGTGATTCTCTTAATGACATCTGGGAATTCATCCTGCATAAGTTAGCCATCTTCCAACTCGGTCCAGGGTGATGAACGAGGGTAAAGTTGCCCTATAGTGAAAATCACTCTATCAAACACTCTCTGATATAACTTAATTCTGGTTTAGCTGAAGATTGTACCCTCTACTCCAAATATCTACTTTTAGATTGGTAGAGATTCATTCCCTGAGACTTAACATTATTATTCACAAAGTCTGCTTTTATAAAGTGATTCATTTTATAAGGTGGAATGGAAGGTCAGGGGATACAAAAATAGAGTGAAAAGCAAAATCATTATAGGTAAACAGCTTAAGTAGGTGCTTCCCCTCACTTACATAAGGACGAATGTACACCATGATGTCTCCTTGGCCCCATCAGGCCCTGTGCAGAATCCAGAAAGGCCCCAGAGACTCGCTGGCTGGCTTACACAGTAAGTTGGGTTCTTATTTTATAACTCTGATTCTTTCTCATGTCTCAGCTAAAGGGCTCAGAGATCAAAGAGGAAACCTCCCTCGCTGGATACCAGCTCTACATGAGTTCAACCCAGCTAAGTTGCTTTTCAATTCCAGGCTGCTCCCATTGTCACACGACTGCAAATCCTCCCCAGGGGCCAAGAGTGGGGCGAGCTGACCTCAGCTACCCCATGAGTTGGTCTCCAAAGCGGGCAGGCTGAGGTCACCCTTCACCCTGGCTTCCCGCACAATCATTCAGCGGTCTCCCAGCGAGTGCAGGGAACGGCTATAGTTAGATTTTTCATTTAAAATTTGGCACCGCCTGCAGTCATTCGCTTTCCTTCCAACGACAGTTGCCATTATATTAAAAAGAGTAAATTTGCTGCTGCATTACTTACTGCCCAGAAAATCCAGCTGAAACCTGCTCCTGCCAAATCCGCAGTTTCAATGCAAGGCCAGAGACTTTAAATAGCTCCTGCGAGTGAGGATTTTCTGCTCTCTAAAAAAAAAAGAAAAAATTTTTTTATTTTGATAAAGCCTCAGTTTGAAGGATTGGATATGGACCATTAGAAACAGAAAATGGTTGTCCCTCTCTCTCAATTTTTGACCGCCCTATTTGCCTAATTCTTAAAGGCAAATTCTCCTCGGAGTGGTGGTACTTGGTGGTTTTGATCAGAGTGAGGGGATTTTTCTTTACTTACATTTTGCCAGAAGTCCCTCAAGTCTTCCTTTAGAGGCCCGTCTTCCACACTTAAAATGTTTATGCTTACAGGCTCACAAGTATACAAAGCTATTAAAAAAAAAAACAAAAAAAAACAGTGGGAAGAGAGAAGTGAAAAAAATGGAAGTTCTCAGAGGATCCCCAGGTTGGGTAAGGCCTCCTTCTCCTGAGATTTTATGCCATTCCCTTTACTTATTTCATAGTGCTACAAACAAGAAAGCAGGAAAATATAGAAGTGAGTTCTTTTCCTTTCCTGTTCATTTTTCTAGCTCCAAATTATCTTGGACCTAAACCATTTCAGAAGTTTGAATAGATGTTTAATGGTGATGCAGGGAAAATAAGAAACTAATAACAATGCATTATTTTAATAAAAGTGTAATTTTGTAGAAGTTTGATGGTTTGCAGTTAGTAGGATATATGCCCTTTTTCTTAAAATATCTTCAGAGATCAAGTCTGACAGTTTGATTGTCTAACTTGCTCACAATTTGGAAGTTTTGGGAATCACACCTTACCTCTCTGCTATCGGTATGATGTGCTGGGGGAAGGATCTTGACACCTATAAGAGTAAACATATAAAGATATTTCCACCCACTGTGGCATCTACATGGAATTCTGTTAAAATGTTTTGAGAAGTTCTAACCTTTCTGAGGTTCCTTTCATCCAGAAATTTTAGTTAACCTTCTTGAGACCACATAGGCCAGATTGAATCCCTTTTCACAAGACACTGTTTAAAAACTCTATTTTTCCCTCCCTTGGAATATTGTAGCATCTTGGATAAACACCCCACCACTAAGTCAGTCACATATAATACCATGGTTTGTGCACCCCTTTTTACTGGGGTGGTGGGTTCCCTCCCTGTGTTGGGGGGTATGCTTTGTCTGGTCGATTTCTTAGAGAAATGTCCTTGGGCTGCTGGAGACTCTTGTGGACAGGTGAAAACTGGTGCATCTGGGAATTTATTGCTTATCCTCAAGGCTTTTGGCCAAGAAATCACAGATGGGAAGTTTGAAAACCCAGTTCAGTGACAAAGTTGTCTCAATTCTGGACAACACTGAGCCATCTCACTTGAGAGCTTCCCTGTAGAGCCAGGTTAAATTGAGGTTTAAATTACCCCCTCCCTTCCTCCCTCAGCTTCCTCTCCCTTCCTGTCCTGCTTCCAGGAAATCTTCCTCATCCATCTTCTCAGATCCCTTCCTTAATAAACCACTTTCACATTAGTCCTCAGTTTAGAATCCGCTTCTTGGTAATTTAAAACAGTGTATCTTCCTCTTAATAAGGAACAATCAAAACAAACATTACTCCACGAGTGGCTTAATCAGTATATGGTAAAACAGAACTAACTGCTTGTTTACTGTGGTGTAGGCAATGTAATCAGAGCAATGTGATGAAACTGTGACTATTACGGAAGGGAAATCCAGACTCTGTAATCGAAGGATTTAGGTTTTATCCCTCATCAACTAATGAAAAAACAGACCTCCCTTGATAAAAGGTTTATACATTCAGTGAAAGGGTGGTCTAGAAGTAATATGTGAGTTAAGGAGGTAAATTAAATTATTTGGAGTTTGAATTTATATAATCCAGATGTTCCAGTTATTTCTAAGACAAGAAACAAACATAAAACATGTTCTTAGAGAATCCTACTTCCGGCTATGATAGAACATAATAAATATGGCTCAACCCTTTGCCAAAACAATTATATAATATATAATTTATATATTATATATATATGTATGTATATATATATATATATATATATATATATATATAAGAAAATATTCAAAATAGCTAGATGCTATTTAGATGTTGCAAGACTGGCAGTGCAGGTTTATGATTCTTAAGAGAATGAACTCAAGGAAAGGGGACCCTTGGATCATGAAGTCTTTCTCTCCGTGGGACACTTTCAGGTGGCTGCATAGATGGAGGACCATTCACAAAGCGTGCTGATGTCAGAAGATGAATGTGCAGAGGCAGACAGATACTATATCACTCATATGAGGAATCTAAAGTAATGATGTAAGTAAACTTATTTATAAAACAGAAAGACTCAGAGACAAAGAAAACAAACATGGTTATCAAAGGTGATTGTGGAAGGACGGAGGATAAATTAGGAGTTTTTAGATTAAAATATATACTGCTATATAGAAACTAGATAACCAACAAGGATGTAGTGTATAACCCAGGGAACTCTACTCAGTATCTTATTCTAACCTATAAAGGAAAAAATCTAAAAGAGAATATATACATATATATGTATATATAAAAGAAACTGCCCGCAGTACAGGAGACCCAGGTTCAGTCCCGATGTTGGGAAGATCCCCTGGAGAAGGGAATGGCAACCACTCCAATATTCCTGCCTGCAGAATTCCATGGACAGAGGCACCTGGTGGGCTACAGTCCATGGGGTTGCAAAGACACGACTGAGTGACTAAGCACATGTATGTATGTGTGTGTATCACACACATATAACTGAATGTTATATGTATGGAGAAGAGAAAGGCTTCCCACTCCAGTATTCTGGCCTGGAGAATTCCATGAACTGTGTAGTCCTTGGAGTCGCAAAGAGTAGGACACAACTGAGCGACTTTTACTTTCACTTTTTGTTTTCACAAAAACCTGACACATATACATATAACTGAGTACATATACCTGAATACATATAACATACACACATATACATATAATTGAATCACTTTTACACCTGAAACTAACACAGGATTGTAAATCAGCTATATTTCAAATTTAAAAATTCGAGAAAAGAAGATAAATGTTAAAGTAAAAGATCATGAGGAGAGCTGGCATTTGTGAAGCAGGATAATCAGAAGTAAAGAGAGCTCACATAGGACTTCCCTGGTGGTTCAATAGTTAAGACTGCATGCTTCCAAGGCAGAAGGTGCAAATTTGATCCCTGGTGGGGGAACTAAGATCCCACATGATGCCATAGCACAGCCCAAAACTTAAAAAAAAAAAAAAGAAGAGAGAGAGAGAGAGAGCTTCCAGAGATGTAGCTGCTGCTGCAAACTGTGAAGTGAAAGTCACTCGGCCGTGTCCAACTCTTTGCCGACCCCATGGACTATACAGTCTATGTAGTTCTCCAGGCCAGAATACTGGAGTGGGTAACCTTTCCCTACTCCAGGGGATCTTTCTAACCCAAGGATCGAACTCAGGTCTTTCACATTGCAGGTGGATTCTTTACCAACGGAGCACAAGGGAAGCCCGAAAGCTGTGAAAGTGTCCCCTTAAGTTTTCATCTGAAATATAAGCTTTGTATTCTTAGGGTAAGTTTCTGTGAAGTCAGATAAAGAATACTTGAAGGGGGGAAAAGAAAACCGCTACTAGGAAGCTGCAAGCTACCAACTCTTGAAGCTCATTGGAGATCCTGAGACAGCAGCCCTTGTTGGGTGACCTCAGGGCATACCCTAGGAACTGAGCAAAACAGAGAAATTCCCGTTCAACCCAGAGAGCTGTTCAAACCTGGGACTGAAATGAGACAAGCCAGAGAAGACAACCAAGAGGACGTGAGTATACCTTCTCAAATCAGGCACCGTAGATGAGAAATGCATGCATATTTGACTTCCTTTTGACTTCACATGTATAAAATCACAATTATTTTCATTAAAGTGGTCTGACAACCAAAGATACTGGTAGAAGTCCCCTCTTAGTAACTTTAACATTAGATTTTCTGATAGTACACAGTAAGCTATGACCACTGGGTATGAGAATACTGGGGTCTCGTTTCACACAACTTCAAGCGCAGTGAACTCCCAAGTCATGAAGTTTGTGCTGCACGGATGACAATAGCTACTGTTCATTTCTCTCAGTGTGACTTTTGATGCAGCACACCCCATTCCTTTGTCAAATGTGAGGGGAAAATAGAAATAAAAGAATACAGGTGAGTAGAACATATAAAGATATACCTGGGAGATTTTATGTATATAAATATATATATATGCCACATGTATTTTCAATGTATGTAATATATTCAGTCTATAGTTTCAAAAATCAAGTTTCTTTTTCCTTTAGTAATATATCAGTGCTGGGTTGAGCTTTAATTTTTAAACTTTTCAGTGGAACCCTGAAATCAGCTTGAAGAGAATAATGTGTCAGTATAATAGGTGTTTTGAGGCTTCCCTGGTGGCTCAGAGGGTAAAGCATCTGCCTGCAATGTGGGAGACTTGGGTTTGATCCCTGGGTTTGATCCCTGGGTCAGGAAGATCACCTGGAGAAGGAAATGGCAACCCACTCCAGTATTCTTGCCTGGAAAATCCCATGGACGGAGAAGCCTGGTAGGCTACAGCCCATTCAGTCACAGAGAGTCAGAAACCACTGAATGACTTCACTTTCACTTTTTCATGCATAATATTAACAAGCTTAATATATTTACATGTATATGTTCCTAGGTATGACATGGACCCTTCGATCACAGCTTGTATTTACTGGGCTTCCCTGGTGGCTCAGATGGTAAAGCATCTGCCAACAATACAGGAGACCCAGGTTCAATCCCTGGGTCGGGAAGAGCCCCTGGAGAAGGAAATGGCAACCCACTCCAGTATTCTTGCCTGGAAAATTCCATGGACAGAGGAGCCTGGTAGGCTACAGTCCATGGGGTCGCAGAGTCAGACACGACTGAGTGACTTCACTTCACGTAGAAAAGATTTGTAAGTTTTTTAAGGAGAGAAGAAACACAGAGGGAAGTATGGAAACAGCTCACTGGATTGTTCATCATCAATAGAAATAGAAATAGAAAGCAATTATCAACCTCTTTGATTAATATTTATATTTAAATATTTATTGAAACCCTGAACTGGGAACCTACATCTTATTTTCTAGATATATATAGCCAATATAGCCAACCAACTGCCTTATAATCAGACCAAGTAAACAGGCTATATTGCTAAAGCTTTAATTAGGTACAATTAACCTTTATATTTTTTTTTCATGACTCTTACAGAAACATTTTTCATGCTAGCAATTAACATGTGTATCTGTATTGCTAAAGCTTTAAAGAAATCAAACCTACTAAATGATCAATTATAACACTGTTTAGTGAGCTAACAATTTAAGTATGAAGCATATTGAGAGGTTGCATATATCTACATATACATACACAATTACACAAACACGCACATACATTTTTTTTTTAATTGGCGCTACCTCCCAGTCATCTGGGAAACTAGTCCGGTCCAGCAAGCTACCCCTTCTCCCAGCCTGCCTTGGGGGACTGGCATGGAGTGAGAGGCCACCTTCTGAGTGTACTGCAGCCCCTGCCCTCCCGCAGGAAAAGGGAGGCTCTCACAAACTATGCAAACCCCTGCCTCTGAATATAGGAGTGGGGGCGGGCGGCAGCC
The DNA here is from genome assembly GCF_963930625.1 of Muntiacus reevesi. Lineage (NCBI taxonomy): Eukaryota > Metazoa > Chordata > Mammalia > Artiodactyla > Cervidae > Muntiacus > Muntiacus reevesi. Next base: position 21,913,654 of record NC_089260.1, on the reverse strand, counting down.
CTCCTGGGGCCTCCCAGCCCCAGGCGATGCGGGGGCTAGGTCGCTGGGATGGCCAGGTCAGGCAGGCCCCAGCTTGCCCTACTCCAAAGCACTGCGCTGCTCTCCCAGTAGACTCCAGGGACTTCTTTTCTGACTGGGGGAAGGGGCAGGGTCCGGGTGGAGTCACGCAGTCACCTCCAGCCCCTTTCTTCAGAGGCTCCAGAGACCACCCTGCTTCCAAAAGTTATGCCTGGCCTCCAACTCTAGCCAGGCTGAACCCTGGGGACATTAACTAAAGATAAGAAGGGATGGGGAGGGGAAACTAGGATGTTGGGTGAATAGGGTGGGTTGAGTTTTACATTTGTTGTTGTCTAGTCGCTAAGTCGTGTCCCAATTCTTTGTGGCCCCATGGACTGTAGCCCTGTAGGAGCCTGCCAGGCTGCTCTGTCCAGGGGATTTTCCTGGCAAGTATACTGGAGTGGGTTGCCATTTCCTCTTCCAACACACACATTTTTTAAAGGAATTATATCACATGACTGAAAAGGCTGCAGGTCTGAAATCTGTAGGGCAGAGTAGCTGGAAACCCAGAAAGGAGTTGGTGTTGCTGAAGTTTTGAGGGAGAATTTCTTCCTCACCTGTTGACCAGTAAAACTAGAAAATAGAGACTTGCTTCCAAAATACAGTGGTGGGACAGAATAGGACAGAATATTCCCATTCTACTGGAAAATTTTTATGTTTCTTCAGAGTAATCTAAACTTTTCTAGCATGTGCTTCAAAAATTTCCAGACCCTATCCGTTACCCGATCCCAAAGCCACTTCACGTTTTAAATGATTTCCAACAGAAGTGCCCAAATCTCAGTAACAAAGTCTGTGTGAATGTCTTAGAGCTGTTACAGCAAAATATCAAAACCTAGGTGACAATAGAGATTGGAGTGATACATCTATAAGCCAAGGGTCAAGAACGAGAGCGACCACCAGAAGCTAGAAGAACTTGGAAAAATTCTTCTGTAAGGGCTTCATGGGAAACCCAGCCCTGTGGACACCTTTATTTTGAATTCTACTCTCTAAAACTGTGAGAATGAGTTTCTATTGTTAAACCACCCAGTTTGGTGTTTGTTACCACAGCCACAACAAACTAATACACTATTAAATCTTGCTTTTTCTTTCCCTTTTATATTAATCATGTTTAAGTTCTTCAGCTACTTCTCCTTTGCTCTTCAACTTTGGAAAACCATTAAGTTGATTTTTTTTTTTTTTTTTTTACTCTTTCTTTCTCCAGTTTCCTAATTGCCAATGTATAATAGTATATTCTCAGCTCAGCATTTGCACCAGTTCCTTTCCTAACACTTAATCTTGCATATGCCACATCTTCCTGAAAGGAAAATCCTTCATATGTTCTACTAATGGCTGAGCAGTGCTGAAGCCAGACATGGTTCACCGGAAGACCAGATGTAGCAACATTGCTACAAAGACATTGCTACTAGGATGTAACGTTCACATTGCAAGGATTCGAACTGATAAGTTCATCAAGCATTTACCTTGTGTCCATCACATTGAAGATACTAGCTAGTCACTGGACGGAAGAACATCAGAAGGTTTAATTAATGTTTTATTGAAGAAAAAAAATAATCTAAATTATATTGACATTAGTACCACTCCTAAGGATTGTCTCACTTTGCCAAGAGCCAACCTTCTCCCAAAGAGTAGCCAGGCTAGTAATGGCCCTGTCCTTGTTTCCTTCTCTTTCTTAACTTTCCTACTGAGTCACTGAGACCCCAGCATGCCCCACAGCTCATTCACTACAAAGCCAACCTCTGTCATTCACCACCTGCGTGACTTGCTTTGAATTCTTTGTACTGCATCTATAACAGTTTCAAAACTTCCCCAATGATACATTTGATGACCCAGAGTTGTTTTGAGGATTCAAAATGATAGCTTATCTTGTGAAAATACAACATGACAACTGTTAATTAATTATTACTGCTGCTCTCCAGGACACTGTAATCTAATGAGCAAGAGCTGTGGAGGAATTATTTCTAGGTTCACAGAAAATATGTATACTTGTAATCAGCTTGAGTAGTATCTTTCCTGCCACCTTTACTCTTGTCAAACTGGTATTCATTTAGGAAACTAAAATACAGTTTATGCTGGTCAGTTCTAGTGTCTCTAGAGTTTATATCATGGGGAAAAAAGTGTCCTAAGGCAATGAAAGGTAAGTTCCTCTTGAGAATACAAGAAAAGATCATGTCCTACTTGTGGATAAAGGCACCATCAGCTAGTTGTTCACTCTGCTTCCAAATTCCTTCATTTGTTACTTCCCATTTATTAAGCAAGAACTCCTCTGGGTTTGGCCTTTGGTTTGCCTGTAAGCAGTAAAAGAAGATTCATTATTTAGTTTGTTTTTTGTCACTACCTGTGACCTTAGTGAAGTGAGTGTCCGACTCTTTGCGACCCTGTGGGCTGTAGCCTACCAGGCTCCTCTGTCCATGGGATTCTCCAGGCAAGAATACTGGAGTGGGTTGCTAGGTGTTTCAAAATAAGTTGATGAGTCAGCTATGTCTTGACAACCTTGCTTACAGTTGATAACCTCACTGTTTTTTTCCAACCTTATCATGCTAAGGTGGTAGAATAAAGTCAGACATTGGTGTGGGTTCCATTTCTACAACATAGTAGCTGCACATTCTTTTGGGCAAATGAATTAACCTCCCTGAGGCTCAGCTCCCTCAGTTAAACTGAGAGAAATAAGGATGAGATAAAGTAATCAGATGAAGAGTTACCAAATGGTATGGCTGATGAAATGATCACTCTTATTATTTTTATTTATTCTTCAGTCCTCATTGTGTTTGTTTACCACGATATTTTTTAGTCAAACCAATATTTTTAGTCAAACCAAAAGAACTGTCACCAGTTCTTTTAAGGCACCTAAATATACATACACATGCACACCATTGTTTAGTTGCTAAATAATATCTGACTCTTTTGTGAGCCCCTTTGGACTAACCCACCAGACTCCTCTGTTCATTGGATTTCCCAGGCAAGAATATGAGTTGCCGTTTCCTTCTCCAGGGGATCTTCCCAACCCAGGGATTGAAACTTTGTCTCCTGCCTTGGCAGGCGGATTCTTTATCACCGAACCACCTGGGAAGACATGAACACCATATGCACATACATACAGAAGGATAGAGTTGCCCTTCAGTATCTGAGGGAGACTGGTTCCAGGAGCTGTATGTACACCAAAATGCAGGAATCTCGCTTACATAAAAGGGCATAATACAATGAATGCAATCAGCCCTCTGCATCTGCAGGTTTCTCATTCTAGGATTCAACCCATGGCAGACAGAAATTTCCAGTCTCAGTTGGTTTAATCCAAGGATACAAAACCCTGAACTATGGAGGGCCAACTATGTATTTATTGAAAAAAAAATCTGCCTATTAGTGGATCCTGCATTTTAAGCCCATTTTGTTCAAGTGTCAATTGTATATTCATACATACACATTTTTAAAGATTGGAAGGTACAAGAGAAAAATGCTATCATGATGAATAATAATGATTTTCTATGGTGGTTGAAATTACATTTTTTCTTTATATAATATTCTGTATCTCCTTCAAAAAACATTTGCCATTTTTATAATCAGAAAAATAAATACTCCTAGAAATGAATCTGCTCCTTTTAAAAGGGGAATTAAAGATACTTCCCTCTCTATACATATATCTCTATATTTTCTCAAAATTGCTGATCCTTGAAGGTCAGAGAAAAGTTATCTATTAACTCATGATAATGTTTAGCACAGGATAATTAGCTGCTTAGAGGGAAGAATCACTCTTGCACCCCTAAACTTATGGTAGAACAATTTTCAAGTTTGTCTCTTTCCCCCTCCCCCCCACGTGATGTATGGATGTGAGAGTTGGACCATAAAGAATTCTGAGTGCTGAAGAATTGATGCATTCAAACTGTGGTGCTGGAGAAGACGCTTGACAGTCCCTTGGACTGCAAGGAAATCAAACCAGTCAATCCTAAAGGAACTCAATCTTGAATATTCATTGGAAGGATTGATGTTGAAGCTGAAGCTCCAATACTTTGGCCACCTGATGTGAATAGTTGACTCAGTGGAAAAGACCCTGATGCTAGGAAAGACTGAGGGCAGGAAGAGAAAGGGGCGACAGAGGATGAGATGGTCAAATGGCATCACCGACTCAATGAACATGAGTTTGAACAAACTCCAGAAGACAGTGGAGGATGGGAAAGCCTGGTATGCTGCAATTCATGCAGTTGCAAACAGTCAGACATGACTTAGTGACTGAACAACAACAACTGATACTCTTAAATAAAATGGTTTTTCAAAGGCTCCTTTAGCTCTTATTTTGGTATCTTCCTTTTTGCCTTTTTAAAAACTTCTAGAATTATTATTGTCTTCAACATTTTGATGACTTTACAGAAGTCTGAGTACATTACTCCCCAAACCAAGAAACTTAAGACTGATGTAGTTTCTGAGACCTTTTCATATAATATTTAAGAGACTGCCTATGATTTGATTTTCAAATGCTGTTAACTGAAAAACTTAGCTTAAAAGTGGGATGAAGGGGCTTCTGCTTCCTGCCATGATGGTGAACTAGGATAAGCTACTGGATCAAAATCAAACCTGGGGAATCTACAGAAGCTAGAGAAAACCAAGAAACCATGAAGAACTTCAAGCCAGATTGAAACCTACCTTGAACTGCTATGGCATGTGGCATGTGGCATGTGGCATGTGTGTGTGTGTGGTGTTTATGCAGCAGGGAGATGCTTAGTTAGAAGAAAGCTCCTCCCAACATTGCCTTAAGAGAATCCCCCCTGCCCTTTCACTTCAGAGATCAGTGGCAATGGTAGCCCTGGTCACTGATGTCTGTGTTCATGGGTGATATCTGGGCAACATTAAGTCCTATTGAGCTGAAGAATACATAAAACAGATGAAGCCCAAGAAGCCATTGTTTGAAATTCAACCCAAGAGTACCAGGGTCATAACAAGGTACTCAGAAGCTAATTCGTATAGATTCTCATTAGCCACAGATGGGACAATCTGAACATCAAGAAGGATCATAATTACAATATAGATTTAAATGTATCATTTGTTTAAGTTGATGTCTTCGTAGTGACAGAAAAATTAATTAGTCATCTTTGAGGGATGGTGGGGGACCAATTAATGATTTCTGAAAACTGTATTATAAGTAAAAAGAAAAAAAAAATCAAGCTTTCATCCTCTATTTGCAAATCAAATTGCATTCAACCTAACCAACAAGCTGATAGCGGAAGTTTCCCTGTGAAAGAGTATTCAAGCTGAAGACAAAAGAAATGATAAAGTTGGAATATCTTCTCTTTAAAAATCCTAAAGAACAGGAGAATCTAGGCAGTGATCGTTAGTAATCAGTAACATCACAAAAAGAGCTAAACTAGACACCAAGTACCTCCCAATGGACGTATACAGTGAAATAGTCCTGCCAGAAAATCAGCTTGAAATCTGATTAGAATTTTAGATTCAAATACAAAAATCAAGAAATAGAGGTGATGAATGAACATATTGGGAAAAGGAAATGGCAACCCACTCCAGTATTCTTGCCTAGAGAATTCCATAGACAGAAGAGCCTGGTGGGCTGCCGTCTATGGGGTCGCACAGAGTTGGACACGACTGAAGCAACTTAGCAGCAGCAGCAATGTTTCATCACTAGGAAATATTGTGAACCACACAGCAGGCAGCAGCTGTCCAGTCACTGGACATGAGATCTCTTCCCCTTAATTAAGCAATTGCAGCTTCCCCAGTGGCTCAGCAGTAAAGAATCTGCCTACAATGCAGGAGATGTGGTAGAAGCCCCAGGTTCGATCTGTAGGTCAGGAAGGTCTTCTGGAGAAGGAAATGGTAGCCCATTCCAGCCTTCTTGCCTGGGAAATCCCATGAACAGAAGGAACCTGGTGGGCTACAGTCCATGGGGTCACAAAAGAGTCGGAGCTGACTTAGTGACAAAACAATAAAGAAATTAAAAAAAAAAAAAGAAATTATTACCAAACCAAGATGGAAAATAATATGAACAAGAATATATGTATATAACAACCACTTTGTTGTACACCAGAAACAAAACCTTGTAAATGAACTATACTTCAATTAAAAAAAATATTATCCATGCTTACATATCAGTCTCTCATGATTTTGTTTAATGGAGGATCAGCCTCCTTGAGCTCAATATGATTAAAATGATTATTTATTAAGTAGAGGACTTATATTGGGATAAATTCACCAAGAATGTGATTATTGGTACTACTTACTCATGAGAAGCGTACTTACTAGCCTTTCTTTGTAGTTCTATATAGTTTCTGTGTAGTTATATGTCTTTCTCCACCTATCTTGGAGGGAAGGGACTGGGTCTTATCAATGTGTTCCCATCTTCCAGAACAAAGGCTTAACAGAAGTATTGTTGTTGTTTAGTTGCTAATTCATGTCCAATTCTTTTGCGACCCTGTGGACAGTAGCACACCAGGCTCCTCTGTCCATGGGACTCTCCAGACAAGAATACTGGAGTGGGTTGCCATTGCCTTCTCCAGGGGATCTTCCCAACCCAGAGATCAAACCCATATCTCCTGGGTCACCTGCATTGGCAGATGAATTCTTTACCATGGAGCTACATGGGAAGCCCAACAAAAGTATGCCAGTAAATGAAAACACAAGGTGAAATGTAAAGCTGTGTTAAAAAAAAAAAAAAAAAAGTGCAAACTAACACACAAAATTGAGAGGTTTAGTAGCTCAATAAACAAGAAAGAGATTGGAGTGATAGATATCTCATCCCTTAGATATCAGAATCTAGATAGTTGTAAATTTGAGCTCTAACAAACTTTCAAGGAACATGGAATTCCTACTGTATCACAAGTTGCTACAGATAATTTTAAAAGAGTAAATTATGCCTACCATAGTTGTGATTCTAGATCCAGATAAGATGACTATGGGCCCATCTCAGTTATGAATTCCTATTAAAGGACTTCCCTTTCAGCTTGCCATGGAGAAAATTGCAAGAATGTTGCACTTGCATCCTAAATATGAGAATAATCTGAGAAATCATGCTGCTTTTTAAAAAATCAAATGATAGTTGAGGATTCAAAGAAACTAACAAACAAAAGTCCTGAAAATGATCAGCCCTTCCTAGGAGGGGAAAGACCCACAGCTACTGTCACTCTTGGTGTGCAGCAGGCGGATAAAAAAATTTGCTCTATACACAGGTAAAAGGCAACCTACAGAAATTTTCACATCTTACAGCCTGCCTGTGAGCTGGCATGGTGGTTTACCATGCCACCCTAGGATACCTTAACACAAAGAGAGGCTTCTCCCATGACTCTTTCGCAGAAGTCTTTACTGAAACTCAGGAGAAAGTTTGGAGGCCGAGCCCTCCTGGCCGGTGAAGCACTAGGGGGCTGCTCTTCCATCACCGTCTCCATGGACTCAGGCTCCTGCCTCTAAGTGGTGGTTACTGGGTTGTAACAATGCTCTGTCAGAAATTTGTCATTATCCTCTTTGGGTCTCTTTTAGGTTCTAGCAACTCTGACACCAGCAGGGAATCAAGAGTTCAACTCAATTGTGACCCTGTTTACCCAGAGACAGCCTCAGATCCCATAGGTGAAGGGTTCAGTTCTATAAGACTGCCCCCACTTCAACTTCAGATGCTCATTACCTATGCTTCTGACAAACTAGGCATAAATAATAAGTTCCCAGGACCCCCTTCTCTGGTTTGATTGATTTAGTCCAGAGCAGCTCACAGAATTTAGAGAAACTCTGCTTCCTGGATTACAGGTTTGTTACAAAGGATATAATTCAGAAATAGCCAGATGGAAGAAATGCATATGGGGAAAAAAGCACAGAGACTCCAAGGCCTCTGAGAGGGTGCCACTCTACCAAATCTCAAGTTCAGAAGCTTTCCAAACCTCATCCTTTCAAATTTTTGTAGAGGCTTCATTGGTGGTTTGGTTTAGTTGATAAGTCATGTCTGACGCTTTGAGCCCCATGGACTGTTGCCCACCAGGCTCCTCTGTCTGTGGGATTCTCCAGGCAAGAAAACTGGAGTGAGTTGTCATGTCCTTCTCCAGGGGATTTTCCCCACCCAGGGACTGAACCCACCTCTCCTGTACTGTAGGCAGATTCTTTACCATCTGAGCCACGAGGGAAGCCCACAGGCTTCATTAGGTAGCAGAAACTCCAGCCCCTTTCCCCTCCCTGGATGTTGAGGGGTGGGACTGAAAGTTCCACTAAGCACTAGTCCAGCCATAGAACAAAAAGGACATGCGCTCATCTTCTCCTGTGAAAACACCAGAATCGCAACTAGCTTCTGAACAACCATTGACAGGAGAATATTGAGACCCACCAAAAAAAAGATACCATATATCCAAGAGCAAAGGTGAATTCACAACAAGATGGTAGGAGGGGTGCAATCATGCTTAAAATCAAACCTCATACCCACCAGGGATCCTTGGAAGGTGCAAACAAATCTTGTGCACAATTCAAAGAAATAGAGGAAAACAATAGAATGGGAAAGACTAGAGATCTCTTCAAGAAAATTAAAGATACCAAGAGAACATTTCATTCAAAGACGGGCACTATAAAGGACAGAAACAGTATGGACCTAACAGAAGCAGAAGTTATTAAGAAGCGGTGGCAAGAATACACAGAAGAACTATACAAAAAAGATCTTCATGACACAGATAACCACACTGGTGTGATCACTTACCTGGAGCCAGACATTCTGGATTGTAAAGTCAAGTGGGCCTTAGGAAGCTTCACTATAAACAAAGCTAGTGGAGGTGATGGAATTCCAGCTGAGCTATTTCAACTCCTAAAAGATGATGCTGTTAAAGTGATGCACTCAGTGCAGCAAATTTGACCAGCAAATTTGCAAAACTCAGTAGTGTCCAAGGACTGGAAAAGGTCAGTTTTCATTCCAATCCCAAAGAAGGGCAATGTCAAGAATGATTAAACTACTGCACAATTGCACTCATTTCACATGCTAGCAAGGTAATGCTCAAAATCCCTCAAGCTAGGCTTCAACATTTTGTGAACTAGGAACTTCCTGATGTACAGGTTGGATTTCAAAAAGGCAGAGAAACCAGAGATCAAACTGCCAACATCTGCTGGATCATTGAAAAAACAAGAGAATTCTAGAAAAACATCTACTTCTCCTTCACTGACTATGCTAAAGCCTTTGATTGTGTGAATCACAACAAACTATGGAAAATGTTTAAAGAGATGGGAATACCAGACCACCTGACCTGCCTCTTGAGAAACCTGTATGCAGGTCCAGAAGCAATAGTTAGAATTGGACATGGAACAACGGACTGGTTCCAAATAGGGAAAGGAGTACGTCAAGGCTGTATATTATCACCCTGCTTACTTAACTTATATGCAGAATATATCATGGGAAATGCTGGGCTAGATGAAGCACAAGTTGGAATCAATATTGCCAGGAGAAATATCAATAATCTCAGATATGCAGATGACACCTTATGGCAGAAAGTAAAGAGGAACTAAGACTCTTGGTGAAAGTGAAAGAGAAGAGTGAAAAATCTGGCTTAAAACTCAACACTCAAAAAATGAAGATTATGGCATCTGGCCCCAACACTTCATGGCAAGTAGTTGGGAAAACAATGGAAACAGTGACAGACTTTATTTTCTTGAGGTCCAAAATCACCACAGATGGTGACTGTATCCATGAAAAGAAAAGACACTTGCTCCTTGAAAGAAAAGCTATGGCATACCTAGTCAGCATATTAAAAAGTAGAGACATTACTTTGTTGACGAATGTCTGCTTAGTCAAAGCTATGGTTTTTCCAGTAAGTCATGTTTGGATATGAGAGTTGGACCATAAAGAAGGCTGAGAATTGATGCTTTTGAACTGTGGTGTTGGACAAGACTCTGAATGTCCCTTGGACTGCAAAGTGGTCAAACCAGTCAGTCTTAAAGAAAATCAAGGACTGGAAGAACTAATGTTGAAACTGAAACTCCAATACTTTGGACAGCTGATTCGAAGAGCTCACTCATTGTAAAAGACCCTGATACTGGGAAAGATTGAAGGCAGGAGGAGAAGGGGATGACAGAGGATGAGATGGTTGGATGGAATCATGGACTCAATGGACATGAGTTTGAGCAAATTCCAGGAGATGGTAAAGGACAAAGAAGCCTGGTGTGCTGCAGTTCATGGGGTCACAAAGAATGGAACACAACTGAATGACTTAACCATTTTAATTATCTGTTGATTCCCTTGGCAACCAACCCAGATCCTCAGGTAAGATCCAAAGCCTTGTTGTTAACATAACAAGAGACACCCTTATCACTCTCCTGCTGGGTCCTAAGTTGCTTCAGTAAAGTCCCACTCTTTGCAACCCCGTGGACTATAGCCCTCCAGGCCCCTCTGTCCATGGAATCCTCCAGGTTAGAATATTAGGGCTGGTTGCCATTTCCTTCTCCAAGAGATTTTCCAGACCAAAAGATCAACCCCCCATCTCTTGTGGCTCCCACTTTGGCAGGCAGGTTCTTTACCAGTAGCACCACCTGGGAAGCCCTTATCACTCTCAACACACAGGAAATTCCAAGTGTTTAGGAGCTCTGTGCCAGAAATAAGGCAAAGACTAAATCTACATATATTTTATATTATATATCACAATATCACAGGGTCAAATGGTGAAAAAAATGCATATGAAGAGGAAGAGCTTTCTAATAAACTGTACAATGGCTAATTATACAGATCAAGTCATTTTTGTAAAATAGTTAGGTGTTCACATTCTTAACATATGCTTTTTTTTTAAAGAGTTTCAATTGTTAGAATATGGAAGGATAACATGGATTTCTGCATAGACCATGAAAGAATTTTTGATTTTGCAATAATGACCTAGCTTTCAAATACCTTCTTCCTACAGATATAACCACAGACATGTTCATAATGAAATCTAATATTGTTAAACTTTACTATGCTTTACAAGTTTTACAAGTGCACCTTATAGGAACCTGATGAAATAGGAACTATTATTATTCTCATTCTTATGATGAAGAAACAGAGGCACAGAATGTTTAAGTAGTAGAGCTACTATTGGAATAAGACTAAGTCCTTTGTTCATGCTCTTAACTACATGCAAAAGGAGGGAGAAGGTATTCCAAAAAGGGAATAACAAGTACAAAAATCCTAATCTGGGAGAAAAGCTGGCGTGTTCTAGGACCGAGGGGGGAGGACCCTGTGTTTAAAGTGAAGTGATCAAGCAGGAAGTGGGTACTCAGGTGAGACTGGAAAGGAGGCCGGAGGCAACTCAATACATTAAAGATCCTGGTTAAGGAATTTGGGTGTTCTCAGAACAACAGCAGGTAGCAAATGATCAATTCTAAAATATCACTCTTGCAGTTTTATGGGAAATGGGCTGGCACTTGTGTGTGTATGGGTGTGTGTGTGTGTTGAAGAAACTTTTACAGAAATATAGCCACACCCATTTATTCACATTTTTTATGGCTGTTTTCATGCTGTAATGACCAAGGTGAGTATCTGCTACAAAGGCTTATGACCCTGAAAGCCTAAAATACTGGCTGTCTGGCTCTTTAAAGTTTGCTAACTCTTGGATTAGAGAATGAAGTTGAGGAGACCATTTAAGTAGCTTTTTTTTTTCTTCTAGTAACGAGCTGATATAGGAGGATTGTGGAAATGAAGAGAGGAATAAAGTATGTTTTGAAGGTATAGTCTTTATCAGCAGTTCTTACAGTTTAGTCTAAGAACTCATAGGGAATGTGCTAGAAATGTAGATGTTTGGCCACCACAAATAGAGATTTAATTAAACTTGGGGAAAGGCAGTGTCAGGGAGGGGCTTCCCTGGTCGCTCAAACAGTAAAGAATGTTCATGTAATTCAGGAGACCCAGGTTTGATCCCTGGGTCAGGAAGATCCTCTGGAGAAGGGCATGGCAACCCACTTCAGTATTCTTGCCTGGAGAATTCCATGGACACAGTGTCAGGGGGTAGGATCCTGCTATTAGCATTTCTAACCAGCTCCCCAGCACATGAGTTCTCTAACCTCCTTTTAAAAGTCAGTTGTGTAGATGGGGATTGGAAGTGGGAGCAAGTGTTGAGAGAAGGGCAGAATCAAGAGTGACATCACAGTTTGAGGCTTGAGGACTTGAGATACATGACCTCGGCATTTAATGAAACTGGGAAGATACGGTTTTGGAGGTCACAGCAAAAAGTGACCCCCCCCCGCCCCCAAATGAGAAAGTATCTTGAGACTGAAAAATGAGACAGGCAGATCAGCGAATCAGTTAAAGGGTAACTTACTCATAGGGTAGGATTGAGCGCATGAGATCTGGAAGCCTTCACCGTTATACTCTGCACCACCGAGGGGATGATTTTATAGTTAACCTAGGGCCTGGGGGTATGTGCTTGGAGACAGAAAGTGCTTTCCTTAGTCAAGATTTGTGAATGAATAACTAGTCCCATACTGTTCATGGGGTTCTCCAGACAAGAATACTGGAGTTGCTATTTCCTCCTCCAGTGAAACACATTTTGTCAGAACTCTTCACTCCAACCTGTCCATCTTGGGTGGGCCTGCATGGCATAGCTCATAGCTTCATTGAGTTACAAAAGCCTCTTCACAACAAGGCTGTGATCCACAAAGGGGGTTTTTCCAGTAGTCATATATGGATATGACAGTTGAACTGTAAAGAAGGCTGAGTGCCAAAGAATTGATGCTTTCAAATTGTGGTGTTGGAGAAGACTCTTGACAGTCCCTTGGACTTCAAGGAGATCAAACCAGTCAATCCTAAAGGAAATCAACCCTGAATATTCATTCGAAGTACTATTGCTGAAGCTGAATCTCCAGTACTTTGAACACCTGATGAGAAGAGCCAACTCATTGAAAAAGACCTTGATGCTGGGGAAGATTGAAGGCAAAAGGAGAAGGGGGCATCAGAGCATGAGATAGTTAGATAGCATCACCGACGCATTGGACATGAATTTGAGTGAACTCCAGGAGATAGAGGAGGACAGAAGAGCCTGGTGTGCTGCAGTCCGTGGGCTCACAAAGAGTCAGACACAACTTAGTGACTGAACAACAAAAACTGTTGGGAATATGTCAGCAAAGGTCTTCATCACTGTTTGGAGACTACTAGAGCATAGAGGCCACATGGTCCTATGGTCACCATATAATATCTGTTAGCTACAGAGCCCTTGATGACAGAGAAGAGATTTACTACACAGTACAGCTCTAGATATGGTCAATGCAAGGACAGGAGAAACTGGATGTGTCCATGATGGTGTAAGTTCTGCTCACAACCATGCACACAGGAAGGGAGGGACTGCAAGGAGAAAATAAATCGAGACTTCAACTTGAGACATTTTATTTTGAGTTCCTTGGGAGACATGAAGATATGCTGGCAGTTGGGAAAATGGGAATGGAACATAGGGATGAGGTTAGAATCAGAGATGTGAATATCATCAGATGGTGTTTAAAACCATGGGAATGAAGGAGACTGTTTAGGAGTAAGTGTAGAGATATAATATAAGAAGATCTCAGATGGATCCTTAAGGAATTCCAGCATTTGGAAGGTGGGCTGTGAGAAGAAGATCCAGCAAAAACATGGAAATTAGCAACCAAAGATGGGAGGGAAAAATGCCCTGATTCAAATACCCAGTATCATGCCTTTAGATAAGATTGCTAAAGTGTCCTCTTGGATGGTCTCCCAGCCTCCCAAGTATTTTTCACATGAATTTCAAAAAGAACATATGATCAGGTTGTTCCATCACTTAACAATAATATTTCAATCAATACTCTTTATGGTTTGATCCCCTGACAGTTGTGATAATGTAACTGAATTGGAAGTTTTTTTCTGGGAATTTTCAGAAGATAGATCATAGAGGCAGACATCTGGGTTACCAGAACACAGGATTACTAATTGCTTCCTTTCAGGTCAGTGACTTTTGCATAGGACACAACCATATTTGGTGGTCCTGACATAGGACTGGTATTTATTCCTATTACTTGGGATGGCCACTGCAGTATGGATTTCAGGATATACTGATCTAATGAAGAAGTGAAGTGAAGTGAAAGTTGCTCAGTCATGTCTGACTCTTTGCGACCCCATGGACTATACAGTCCATGGAATTCTCCAGGCCAGAATACTGGAGTGGGTAGCCTATCCCTTCTGCAGAGGATCTTCCTGACCCAGGAACCGAACCAGGGTCTCCTGCATTGCAGGTGAATTCTTTATCCACTGAGTTATGAGGGAAACCTCATATGAATGGCTCATGGCTCACCAATAGTTACTAAACACTTGATACTGTTTCATACTATATTTTAGTGCTTATTTACTTGTTTGTTGCCCAGAAGTAAACTGTAATCTCTTTGTGGATAGCCTTTTTCTTATTCATCACTCTATCCCTATTATGTAGCACAGTGCCTACCGAGTATTATGATTAAAAATATTATTGAATGTATAGGTGCTATTAGAATAAAGTCTATCTTTTAATAATTACTGAAAATTTTACTAAGTATGTGCTTTGTACTGAGAAATGAACTAACTTCTGGGGATAAAGGGATGAAACAAAAGTGTAAGGTCCTTCAGCACATGGAACAAGGATTGTCATTCTTAGACTAGCCAATTTCATTCAATTCATTTCAATACAACTCAAATCAGTTTAACTCAATTCCCTGCAATTCAAGTCAACCAAACTCTTTCCAAATTCAACTCAATGTAGTTCAACACAATTAAATGCAAAGCAATGCAATGCAATTCACGCAATATAATTAATGCAGTCAAACAAATTTTAATTGAGCATCTCATATATACTGTGCTGGGATAAGCATGTAAACATTCAATAACTGATAAGAATTTTACAAAACAATTTGGAAAATATGCTTCTTTAATGAAGCATTGACTAAGGCATCATAAACTATGCCAACTTTTATGACTATTATAAATCATCTCACATTTCTCTAAACAGAAATGCTGGTCACAACATTGACATAGAAATATCTCTCTTTTAAAAAGGTCTTAGAATATTGATTATTCACCATATATAAGAAAATTTTTAAATTTTAATTTTAAATTTTAATTTAAATTTGTTGTTTAAAGTTAAACAACAAATTGAATGAAACTTTGAAGCATGCATGATTATCTCTTAGCAATGTTCCTGTCTTTGGGATGTTGTGTGTTAGTTCTTCAGGTTTTTAGATCCAAGGAGCCTAGGAAATGGTACATTTAGCCCCTTGATTTGTATGTCTTGATATGTCATAATTCTGTGCCAAAAAAACTGATCAGTTTTATCAGGCTCTGACATGGCTGTGATGCTTTGTAGCATTTCCACCAGAGCATATTGTATCATCAGAAAGAAGTTGCACATTGTGCCAATTTTCTAATTTGGATCATCCCTTAACAACAAGCCTCCAAGTTTCTAGAGTACTGGGACATGGGTTATGTGCTCTGGCTCTCTCCATCCATGTCCTATCCTCCCAAACATTTGTGCTCTTCAGTTATAGTGCAAGGGAAGTTACAACTCACTTTCCTTCCCCTGGAAATCTAAATTTTGAGTCAAATAATACAGACATATTTATTTCCATTTCTACCAAATGGAGAACTCTATTTCTGGCTTATTTTCCTTTTGCTCTTCAGTATCCAAAGCAACCCTGAAATTCACCAAGTCATATTTATAATTTTTCCTTTATCAAAGAAACAAATACAACTCTTAGTTGTTCAAGTTTGAGGTCGTTGATATTTTTTCTGCATCCTTTCAGACTAGATTAGTGGTCCATACAATGAGCTCCTTCACTTCTATGGATGCTCCCAGAACACTGTCCTATAATGCTTCTCTAATCGTTTACCTTATGTCTAGGCTAAAAAGTTGGTGAGAAGGGAACTGTTCGTGTCCTCCTCATCTCTGCATTTCTAGTACTTGTCATGTAAGTGCACCCAGCGAGTGTTTGTTAAATGTAACTGTGAAGCCTGTAACATGTTCTTATACAGTTTTGGTTCCTTAAATACCCTTTGGAGGAAAAAATCTCTCTGAATAGTTATTTAGTGAGTTCTCTCGCTTTGGGTCCAATAGTTTGGCAGCACTTCAGAACCACATACTGTAATCTACATTTGAGGCTGAATATGCATCTGTTTTAGGGGAGAAATGTACATGAGCCTTTATGTTCAACCTGTATTATATGTTGTAGGTAACTGGAGGCATCCTCCCATCAGTCATGCCAATCCACTGGTGGTTTTTCCTCTGCTTTTTGTTCTGGAGGCTTATAACCACCATCTGAAACCTTCCAAGTAAAGACCAAGCACTGCCCATACACAGAGGGATTTAAAAGACTGACCACATGCCTTAAAGTTTAATATAGATAGATATTAAATAGGTATTAAATAGGTATAGTACAAGGTAAAACAGAAATCTTTTTTATTTTTTATTTTTTTAGAAAAACTGGTTACTTGTGCAGCTTATGCATTACATAAAGAGTTTTGGGGTGACTTCTAGGATATTTCTGTGTGCATAAAAGTCACTTTGTGGTTTTTCTTTGTTTTAAAAGTTCTTATTCCATTAAAGTTACAAATGCAAGAACCTATCTTCAGTTTTAAGAGGCTTTTGTTTGAGTTACATTTCATATAATTCTATTTAAAATTCTAGCAAATTTTACCAACCACCTAATTGCCTTTGGAAAATATTTGGTTTCATTTAAAATTTCATTAAATTTTTACTTTCCTTCTAAGTACTTGGGTTGTCTGAAATAATAAACACGCTATTCCCAAGTACTAAAATAACTTATGTATCTAATAATTTGAACATATATGATGAATCTAGGCTTGTCTTAAGTGATTCTGAACCCTACATAAATCACAAGTATGCATTAATTTGAATATAGAGCTAACTTATTTTTCTAATATGTCAAAATAACTGAAATTTTACTTTCATATAAAATCATAAATATATCTAAGCCACTTAATAAAGATAATCAGATTCTCTTCTTTCTAACATTTGTACATTTAATTCTAAATTTTTCCAGGTTTAAAAGGTACTCACCTACCAAAGAAACTATTTTATACTCCTAACACAAGTTAGGAGTATATTATCCCATGTAATTTTGTGTTGCTTTAGCAAAACATTTGAAGCTGTATTTTTAAGGATAAGACATTTTGGCTAAAAGACTGACAGACTCCTAGGGGATTCACTAGACACTACATCAGTGAAAACATAAGTTCAAGATAGAGTGGTCTCCAAAGGACTATGCTGGTTTCTGCCTATATATAAGTCAAACCATTATGCTTGACCCTCTAAACTTGTATGGTGTTATATGTCACTACACACTGTGTTATATATCACTGTATAATTATTACCTCAATAAAACTGGGAAAAAGTAAATTTAACTAGACTTAAATATAATATGTAATAAAACAGAAAGAAAGAAAAAAAGACAGAGTGATTTAACAGGAGCCAAGTTGCTATCCCCACATCACTTTGTAGGATAGAGCATTTCTCTGGTTGTTAAGATATGGAAATGACTTTTCCATCTAGTTCTGAAGACCTTTTAGTTTGATGGAATCTTTTTTCTTTCATCTCCTTAGGATTCTGCAAACCTAAACATCTTTAAATAGTATCCAATCAAACTCTTAGTTATTTAGTCACAACCTCCAAAGTCATCCTCTTGGCCATAATCTCCCAAGTGGAGTTTTTTCATTGATTTAAAAACAACAACAACAACAACAAACCATGGCATTCTCTGCTCAGATACTAATATGTCTATAAAAAAGAAGTTAAATAACTTTTGTTGTTTATGAGTTCAATCATCTGTAGAAGAAGAATGAAAAAAGTGTCTTAGGGTAGCCTCAGGGTTGGCAGTGGCTATCAATTTCTCGTCAGTTACCCTTACATAGCCTTGTAATACATATTTTTCAGTAAGATCTAGAGGATTTGGGGCCTGGAATGTAGCTGGTAAGTTCTTCATTGGGTGAATTTTGTTTTAGGCACCACATGCAACTTTTCAGTTCAGTGAATGTGCTAAAGTCACATATCCCCTCTATGGGCTGGTAAGAAGCTGTCTTGCTATAGTTCTCCCAAATCCAGTCAGCTCTCTGATGACTACCCTATGCTGAATCTGTACATTCAATCCTTATCCTTTTGAAGGTCATTTCTCATCTATTTAAGCCATCTCTGTTACTGAATAAAAGCTCAAGGCAAGGCTCCCAGTGCAAGTGACTAAGATAGTGTATTCCCCTTTGAGATTATCTCAGAAAAATACTCAGGAATTTTGGAGACATAGCAAGCACTCATATCATACACAAATGAATTAACTCAAAATGAATTTTAAACATAAAAGTTCAAACTATAAAAATTCTAGAAAATGGCATAGGAGATAATCTTCATGACTTGGAGTAGGCATAGAACTTTCAGTAAGAAAAAAAAGCATATTTCATAAAAGAATATGATAAATTATACTTTATCAAAATTTAAAATTTCTACTTTTCTAAAACATTGCTTAAAAAATTAAAAACCAAACTAAGAGAAAAATTTGACCATATATACATAGATAGATAGATAGATAGGTACCTAACGGAGGATTTGTATCTAGACCATATACGGGGCTCCAAAATCACTGCAGATGGTGAAGCAGCCATGAAATTAAAAGAAACTTGCTCCTTAGAAGAAAAGCTATGACAAACCTAAACAGCATATTAAAAAGCAGAGACATCACTTTGCCCACAAAGGCCTGTATAGTTAAAGTTATCATTTTTCCAATAGTCATGTACAGATGTCTGAGTTGGGCCATAAAGAAGGCTGTGCACCAAAGAAATGATGCTTTCAAACTGTGGTACTGAAGAAGACTCTTAAAAGTCCCTTGGACAGCAAGGAGATCAAACTAGTCAATCCTAAAGAAAATCAACCCTGAATATTCATTGGAAGGAGTGATTCTGAAGCTCTAATACTTGGGCCACCTGATGCAAAGAATGGACTTATTGGAAAAGACCTGATGCTAGAAAAGATTGAGGGCAAAAGGAGAAGGGGGCCACAGAGGATGAGATGGTTGGACGACATCATAGACTCAATGGACATGAGTTTGAGTAAACTCCAGGAGATGGTGAAGGACAGGAAAACCTGGCATGCTGCAGCCCATGGAGTCACAAAGAGTCAGACATAACTTAGTGACAACAATAATCTAAAACAGAACGTCAACATGTAATTAATATAGAATTGTTAATAAAGTATTTCACATTCTGCATACCATGTTGTTGAAATCTGGTATGTATTTTAAATTTAAAATGCATCTCAATTAAGACTAGTCATATTTCAAATGCTCAATAGCCATTGTGGTTAGTGGCTACCATATTGGATAGCACCATTCCATATTTTTGTTGTAGTTATGACTATATAGTATACATATTCCCCAGGCTTCATAACACCATAATCTTAAAGGCAGCAATATTATTATATGTAAATTCTATCTCAATATAGTTTGCTTTAAAATATCTATCATGTTTCTATTTTCTTCACTGAAATTTGAATACATTTATATTAAATTCCATCCAGATAAGATTCTTTTCCATCTTGCAAACAATAAATTTAAAGGTATAAGTAACCTCTACCTCCTCACTGATACATAATAATGGAGAAAAATTACAGAACCACATTGGTAACTCCAATCATTGGCCCTCCACAAATGCCCTTATTCTTCAGTTCTTCCAACAACTTCTTGAGATTATCCGCCCCCCCCACAAATTAGCCAATATCATAAATAATAGGAAAATGCACATCATTAGAATCAGTAGTAAATAAGACAAGAATTCTATCAAAATTAATATATAACATTATTAAGAATGTTATACCCATGTAAAAATAATGCTAGCTAGTACATTTTGAGTACCTACTGTGTGTCAGACACCATCTTAAATTTTTATTTAAATATAACTTAATTTGTTCCTAATAACCCTGAGGTAATTATTGTTGTTGTTGCTTAGTCACTAAATCATGTTTGACTTTTTGCAACACCATAGACTGTCGCCCACCAGCTCCTCTGTCCATGGGATTATCCAGGCACGAATCCTGGGGTGGGTTGCCATTTCCTTCTCCAGGGGATCTTCCCTATCCAGGGATCAAACCTGTCTCCAGGATTGGCAGGTGGATTCTTTACCATTGAGTCACCAGGAAAACGATTATAAATCTACTATACTTTAATTTAAAAGTTCTATAGGGGATTGAATGGATTTTAAGTTCAATTATATACTCTTTAAATAAGATTTGTGTTAAATTTAAGGCCATATATAGGATAAAATTAAGCTTCCTGGATGGCACTAGAGGTAAAGAACCCTCCTGCCAATGCAGGGGACATAAGAGATGCATGTTTGATCCCTGGGTCAGGAAGATCCCTGGAGGAGGGCATGGCAACCCACTCCGGTGTTCTTGTCTGGGGAATCCTAGGGACAGAGGAGCCTGGCGGGCTCCAGTCCATAGTCCCACAGAATCAGACTCGGCTGAAAGCCACTTAGCACACACAAATAGGGTAAAATTAAGCGTTTGGAGAAAAGGTATTCTATGCAAATGATACTTGCCTGACTAGCCTATTGTCAGGCAAAGAAGACTTTAAGTCAAATCTCTCAAAAAACAAAGGTTATCGTATGATGAAAAGGGGAGGTAGATATTATCACCCCTAATTTACACATGAGGAAACTAAGCTTGGAGGATTAAGTCATGTTCCCAATCTAGCTAATGATATAGCTGGGGAACTAAAGACCTTTTGAATCCATGGTTGTTGGTGATAAAGAGTGACCTGTACACCACTTCTCCAAAGGTAAGATTTTGGAATCAGCGCTGTGCATACTGTAAAAGAATAAGCAAGAATACAAAAGTTGTTGTTTTCTGAAAACAGACTATTTTGAAAATCCAAAAGAATTCCTTGAAATGGTATTAGGAATAAAAACATTTAGTAAGACCAGTTATGAACTAAATATACAAAAATCAAAAGGTTTATTATAGAAATTAACAGGAAATATAAGGTGAGAAGAAAAGGGACTTTATTTCAGCAACAAATGCATAAAATTTATAGGAGAAAAGTTAAAAACACAGTCATAAGCTTCTGCTGAAGTCTCCCTTCACTTTATGAGCTTAAAGGTAGATGAAACTTTAAAAATGGACACAGTTTGAGTTTTCTCCCAGAAAGTGCCTGAGCCTTAAGAAAATCAGAAGTTATAACTTTAAATGCAAGTTATGTAAATTTAGAAATGTAATTTAGAATTTTATGAGAAACCTTGACACATGAATTATCTTGTTGACAGTACTCAAGTGCATGTCGGAATTAGGGAGATAAGAAAGAGAAGGTTAAAATTTTCACTCCAGTGACCATATGAGTTCTATACAAAGAATACCATTAGAGATTAGCCAGTTGGAGCATGGGTTGTGTTAAGTTTAAAACTACGTGATCTGATTAGCTTTATCACAGTTATTGGGTATGTCTGAGAAGAAGGAATGAAAGGCTTTCTTTGGTATTTTAAAGTTTAAATATGAAATATCCTTTCGTCATTTCAGGAATGTAATTTTAACCATGATGTTTGTGAAGCTCACAAAATTTAAAAACATGTTTATGACAGGCCTTGCAGATGTTAATTATTGTCCTGTAAGTCACAAAACATATGTATTGGAGGAATATAACAAATTCAACCTACAAATAATTTCTTCAGCTCTGTGTAAAGACAGGTACAGGTATTTCTTTATATATACTATGAATATCCATTTAAGATAGAGAGCACATGATCATCTCTCTTACCACTGTACAAAATTAAATCACTTTATTTGAGATTTTGGCTAATCTCTAACAAGTCACCCCTGACAGGTCTGAGGCAAACAAAGCCTAAATGTCAGTTTCTTCTATGGACTCTGTGTAAATGTTATTAGATTCATCACACATTTACCCGTTTCTTCAATTACTTTTGCTTTATCGTATGCCAGTTCTTCCTTTCTGGTATAAATCTCATCTTACTGAGATCACTTACATCATTTATTGTTTTCTTTTTCCATTTACATCTTTATTCTTTCCATGAGAATCTGTGAGAGGTCTGAACTCTCAGCACCTAAAAATGTCTATATTTTAATTTCTCTCTGACATGAGGGGCTTTGGTTCTTTCTTAGAATGCCTTGAAATTTTTTAAAATATTTTTTCAAAAAATGAATCTCTTTCTTTTTATCTCTATAATCAGTTGAAACAATCTTATTTTAGTATTTTTTCAAATAATTCTAATATCTCAAGTTCATGCTAATTCTGCTATTTTGGGTATCTTTCAACACTTTTCTCAAAAAATTGATTCTGGAAGAGGATTAACAGATGAATACATTGTCAAGGGATCACCAACTTCTAATTTTTTTTAAAAGGTCTGAACCATTGGTTAAATGTGGGAAGATCTGATCTGAAAGTAATGGAAAATTCATCTCATTAGGATTATACAGTGAAGTGGTTTATTTCATATAACAAATTCAGAGTTAGGGTGACTTCAGGATGGTTCATTTAATGACTTAACAATGTCCCCAGAAGCCCAGGTTCTTTCCATCTTTTTATTATTAATGGAATATACCTGGCCTCCAGGTTCTGTCCACAAACTGGCTTCCCTCATTACTGAAGGATGAGTGTAGCAGTCCTATATGTCAAATGCAGACAAGAAGATGCAAGAGGGTGAAGAGAGAATTTTTTCTGGTATCTCCTTAAGAGTGAGGACACTTTTTCTAAAAACCCCACCATAGACTTTGCCTCACATTTCTTAAGCCAGAGCCATGCTAATATTCAATCTTTAATCAATGAATGGTGAGGTGAATGGTATTACTAAAGTTGACTAATAAAGGTTTTAAGTGAATTTGGATCTATTAATCTTCCCAAGTTTGGCTAGTAAGAAGGGAGAAATTAATATTATATAAAAAATTTGGAACTCTGCTCAGTACTCTGTAATGGCCTATATAGGAAAAGAATCTTAAAAAAAAAAATGTATATATGTATAACAGATTCACTTTGCTGTACTCTTGAAACTAACACAATATTGTAAATCAACTGTACTCCGATAAAAATTTTTTAAATATATAATGACCACCATCAAAAAACCTACAAACAGTAAATTCTGGAGAGGATGTGAAGAAAAAGGAACCTTCTTGCACAGTTGGTGGGAATGTAAGTTGATACAACCACTATGGAGAACAATATGGAGATTTCTTAAAACAAAAACAAAAACTAGGAATAAAATTAACATTTGACCCAGCAATCCCACTACTGGTCCTATATGCTGAGAAAACCATAATTGAAAAAGTTACATATATCCCAATGCTCATTGTAGCACTAGTTAAAATAGCTAGGACATGGAAGCAACCTAGATCCCAGTGACAGATGAATGGATGAAGTTGGGGTACTTACATACAATGGAATATTACTCAGCCATGAAAGTAATGAATTTGAGTCAGTCTTAGTGAGGTGGATGAACCTAGAGCCTGTTATACAGAGTAAAGTCAGAGAAAAATAAATATCATATAATAACACATATAGATGGCATCTGGAAAAATCATACTGATGAATTTATTTGCAGGGCAGGAATAGAGATGCAGACAGGGACGAATTGAGAGCGTAGCACTGAAATACATAAATTACCATATGCAAAATATACGGCTAGTAGGAAGTTGCTATATAATATAGGGAGCTCAACCCCATGCTCTATAACAACCTAGAGGGGTGAGATTTGTTGAGGAGGGAGGTTTAAAACAGAGGGGATAAATGTATATTTATAGCTGATTCACATTATTGTATGGCAGAAATCAACACAAGATTGTAAAACAAAATATCCAATTAAACATTTCATATGTATACAAAAGCAATCAACAACATATTCTAATATTCTGATTTTTAACTCCCCCCCCCCCTTTGTTTCCTCAGTCTTTTATCCCTTTCTTCATTCAGGATGATAGTGGATTTATAGAACATAATTTATTTGCCCTGAAAGATTTGTTTCTAAAACAAATCCACATTCAGGAAACTGATTTGATTCAAGGGAAGACTTTATATCATGATGGGATGCCATGGAGCATGTTTTAAAGGCTAATGTGATAGAAAGGCTATGTTTTATTTCAAAAAGCTATGTACATGGAGTGCTATTTTTAGTCCTGTGCAGTTAAGACTTTCTGGGATACTACTTGTGGTCTAAGCATCTATGGAGGGACTCTACACATGATATCCCTACGATACCTACTGTTGCATTTTTTGTGGGAATATTACTGAATATGTCCATTAGTTATTTAGGTATTTCCTATATTGATATAGCAATTATGGAGAGTCAGGCAATGTTCTATCCATTTCACCCATATTAACTCATTAACCTTCATAAATCTATGAGTTTATTACAATTACCTCCATTTTCAGATGAAGAAACAAAAGCATGGCATGTTACACACATTGTTCAAGTCACACAGCCAGAAATGATAGAGAATATGAAACCCCTCGTGAGAAATTGTTTTCAGGAGCTCATATCTGAAAACACTGCCTTCCCTAAAAATTTTTTTAAAGACTTTTTTCTATGTGGAGAAGGTTAAATACATAATTGACTGTTTCTAACCTCCTCTGTCTTTGGTGAATGAAGAGGCTGAATGTCTAATTTTTATTCAGCTGTAATAGTTGTACTGAAGTTCATGAACTTAACTGCCCTTTATTTTCGTGTTTCAAATGTTTATGGTATTTCATGATTCAAATGATTTCTATTTATTGGAAGTCTTTATAAAACTGACCTTGAATTCTCAGTAAAGTGGATAGGGAATGTATATATATTTCTCAAATAAGACAGATTGCCATCTATTAGAGTCCACATGATGCAGAGATGTTTAATTATCTTCAAAAGGATGTACCAGTCTTGAGATTTACTTCCTTTAGTCGCCTTTAATCTCAGAGTTCTGTATTATACATCAATAGAAGTCCAAAGTCACGTTACACTAAACAAAAATTTAAAATAAGAGAACTTTATTACTCAATATATGGTGTATCTGACTTGAAAACTATTTCTCCTGGACAAGGGCATAGTGTCACAATAATAGAATGGCTACTGCGTAAGACCAATGACCCTGAGGAGGAAACTGAAATTTTTCTGTCTGTAGAGTCCTTTAGGAAATTTCGAGCCTTCCAATTTGCAGATCAAGCAGTTTAGGAGCAAGAGAAACCATTTCATCTTGTGAACATGTTTCATTTCCAAGAAGACAGAGGAGATATCCTGTTGAATGAGTCTCTCAGTTTGGCTTCTGATCTCTGGGGAAAGCATCTAATCACATTTAAAATAAAAAAAAAATTGTTAAGTATATTTTCTGCATGTGTGCTAAGTCACGTCAGTCATGTCTGACGCTTTGCGATCTTATGAACTGCAGCCTGCCAGGCTCCTCTGTCCATGGGGTTCTCCAGGGAAGAATACTGGAGTGGGTTGCCACCATGCCCTCCTCCAGGGGATCTCCTCAACCCAGGGATTGAACTCATGTCGCTTACATCTCCTGCATTGGCAGGTGGGTTCTTTACCCCTAGTGCCACCTGGGACGCCCAGAGTATTTTCTTATTTTTCAGTCACTCAGTCATATATGACTGTTTGCAAGCCCATGGACCACAGCACGTCAGGCTTACCTGTCCTTAACCATTTCTTGGAGTTTGTTCAAACTCATGTCCATTGAGCTGGTGATGCCATCCAACCAGCTTGTCCCCTTCTCCTGTTGCCTTCAACCGTTCCCAGCATCAGGGTCTTTTCCAATGAGTCAACTCTTCACATCAGTTGGCCAAATTATTGGAGCTTCAACTTTACCATCAGTTCTTCCAATGAATATTCAGGGTTGATTTCCTTTAATATTGACTGACCTCCTTGCCATCTAAGGGACTCTCAAGAGTCTTCTTCAGCACCACAGTTTGAAAGCATCAATTTTTCAGCACTCAACCTTTTGTATTGTCCAGCCCTCACATCTGTACATGACTACTGGAAACAACATAGCTTTGACTATACAGACATTTGTCTCTGCTTTCTAATATGCTGTCTAGGTTTATCATAGCTTTTCTTTCAAGGAGCAAGTGTCTTCCAATTTTACAGCTGCAGTCACCATCTGCAGTGATTTTGGAGCCCAGGAAAATAAAAGTCTGTCACTGTTTCTGTTGTTTTCTCACCTATTTGCCATGAAATGATGGGACTGGATGACATGATCTTCATTTTTTGAATGTTAAGTTTTAAGCCAGGTTTTCACTCTCCTCTCTCACCTTCCTCAAGAGGCTCTTTAGTTCCTCTTCATTTTCTGCCATAAGGGTGTTGTCATCTTCATATTTGAGATTACTGATAATCCTCCTAGCAATCTTGATTCCAGGTTCTGCTTCATCCAGACTGGCATTTGGCTTGATACACTCTGCATATAAGTTAAATAAGCAGGGAGACAATATACAGCCTTGACATACTCCTCTCAAATTTGGAACTTATTTGTTGTTTCATGCTCTGTTCTAACTGTTGCTTCTTGACAAGCATACAGGTTTTGCAAGAGGCAAGTAAGATTGTCTGTAATTCTTATCTCTTATCTCTTTCAGAATTGTCCAGTTTGTTGTGATCCATGCAGTCAATGATTTAGCATAGTCAATGAAGCAGAAGTAGATGCATTTCTGGAACTCTCTTGCTTTTTCAATGATTCAACAGATGTTGGCAATTTGATCTCTGATTCCTCTGCCTTTTATAAATCCATCTGTACATCTGGAATATCTCAGTACACACACTGTTGAAGCCTAGCTTGAAGGATTTGGAACATTAGCATGTGAAATGAGTGCAATTTTGTGCTAGTTTGAACATTCTTTGACATTGCTCTTCTTTGGGATTGGAATAAAAACTGACCTTTTCCAGTCCTGTGGTCACTGCTCAGTTTTCCAGATTCTTCCAGTGCTGTCATATTGAGTAGAGCACTTTAACAGAATCATCTTTTGGGATTTGAAATAGCTCAGCTGGAATTCCATCACCTCCACTAATTTTGTTAGTGGTGATGCTTCCTAAGGCCCACTTGACTTCTGACTCCAGAATGTCTGGCTCTGGGTGAGTGATCACCCCATTGTAACTATCTGGGTCATTAGGATCTTTTTTGTATAGTTCTTCTGTGTATTCTTGGCACCTCTTCTTATCTTCTGCTTCTGTTAGGTTCATACCATTCCTGTCCTTTATTGGGCCCATCTTTGCATGAAATGTTCCCTTGGTATCTCTAATTTTCTTGAAGAGATCTCTAGTCTTTCCCATTCTGTTGCTTACCTCTATTTCTTTGCATTGAACAGTGAGGAAGGCTTTCTTAACTCTTCTTGCTCTTCTTTGGAACTCTGTATCCAGATGGGTATATCTTTCCTTTCCTCCTTTGCCTTTAGCTTCTCTTTATTTCTCAGCTATTTGTAAGGCACCCCAGACAATCATTTTGCCTTTTGCATTTCTTTTTCTTGGAGATGTTTTGATCACTGCGTCCTGTACAATGTTATGAACCTCCATCCGTAGTCTTTCAGGCACTTTATCAGATCGAATCCCTTGAATCTATTTGTCACTTCCACTGTATAGTTATGAAGGATTTGATTTAGGTCATACCTGAATGGCCTAGTGGTTTTCTCTACTTTTTTCAATTTAAGTCTGAACTTTACAATAAGGAGTTCATGATCTGAGCCACAGTCAGCTCCTGGTCTTGTTTTTGCTGACTGTATAGAGCTTCTCCATCTTTGGCTGCAAAGAACATAATCAATATGATTTTGGCATTGAACATCTGGCGATGCCTATGTATAGAGTCGTCTTTTGACTTTTTGGAAGAGGATGTTTGCTATGGCCAGTGCGTTCTCTTGGCAAAACTCTGTTAGCTTTTGCCCTGCTTCGTTTTGTACTCCAAGGTCAAATTTACCTGTTACTCCAGGTATCTCTTGACTTCCTACTTTTGCATTCCAGTCTCCAATGAAAAGGACATCTTTCTTTGGTGTTAGTTCTAGAAGATCTTGTAGGCCTTCATAGAACTGTTCAACTTCAGCTTCTTTGGCATTAGTGGTTGAGTTATAGACTTGGATTACTGTGAGACTGAATGATATGCCTTGGAAACAAACCGAGATCATTCTGTTGCTTTTGAGATTGCACCCAAGTACTGTGTTTCGGGATTTGATTACAGAACTTACAGAGAATTGAGGACGCAGAGACTCTTGGAGGCACAAACAAAACCTCGTGTGCACCAGCACCCGAAGAAAGGAGCAGTGACCCCACAAGCGGCCGAGGCAGGCTTGCCTGTGAGTGTTCGGGAGTCTCTGGCAGAGGTATGGGCTGACAGTGGCCGGCTTCGGGGTCAGGATCACTGACTACAGCAGTCTTGGGAGGTGTAGGGTGCTGGTTTAAGTCCTTTTGAAGGAGGTCAACATTACTGCCATTACCCCTTCCATTGTTTAGCCTCAGGTGAAACTACAAGGAGGGAATACAGCCCCACCCATCAGCAGAAAATTGGATTAAAGACTTACAGAATATGGCCTTGCCCACCAGAACAAGACCCAGTTTTCCCCACAGCCAGTTCCTCCCATCAGAAAGGAAAACTAACCAAACTGATCACAGGGATCCCAACCTTGTCTAACTCAATAAAACAATGAGTCGTGTAGGGCCACCCAAGACTGACGGGTCATGGTGGAGAGTTCTGATGAAACGTGGTCCACTGGAGAAGGGAACAGCAAACCACTTCAGCTCTGGCACTGGGCCCACAGGGGCATTGGCCTGTATGCAGCCTGTCAGAGTCGCCCCATGGTGGCCCATGGTGGCTCACTTTTGGATGCTTCTCCAGTTGGTAACTGGACGTGGGCTGTCAGGGGAATGGCATATCCTTGGGGCCGAAACAAACTCTAAAAGACATCACAACTGCATAGCCCTCTCAATAGCTGGAGCAAAAAGCTCTTCCTTGAGGAAGATCTAGGGGTACATTTCCAAGTCCTCCATACCCAGTGACTTTATTCACATCCTTATGAACCCAAAATAATTCTGAGAAAGGTATTCTTTACTGCCTGCTCCCAGAGGAAAGGTTATACTATAAGACTGGAGCTTTGGGAAGACTTGAGTGACTTCTAAATCTTTTAACATGATTTTCTCTTGGTTATAAAAGGATGCTTGAGGGAAAAACAAAAACAAAACAGCACAAACAACCTAGCAATGTGTTGTATAAGATAATTATGACAGTTTGATAAACATAACACAAGGACTAAATCTTCAACGGAAACTTTTCCTGGAAGCCATTTTTCAGGTAAATGCAGGGCAGAAGTCAAAGCTCCTCTCCATCAACAAGTTGGTCCTCCTGTTCTTCTACTTCTTGCCCAAAGAGTGCCTGGACACTATACTACAGGGTGGTATATGCCATATACCACCCTGTAGTACATATTTATGATATGCATCTACTGCGGTATAAATGTGAGGCTTCTGAACAGTTTTGTATATAAGAAAAGGGTGGCCCCAGAAAAGGACTTGGAAGCAGGATACTCCTTTGTTTGGGATGCTCAATCTGCCTACTTCTCTTCACCTGCCTGTCTCTTCTACATCCCTTAAGACTCAACTTAGGTGTCTTGCTCCTATGCCAAGAACCTTTTTTGAACCCCTGCCCTTACAGGAGCCTGTCCATGTTGCCCTGCATGCACATGTCTCTTGATGTACTATATCCTCGTGCTCACCCTGTTGAAATTCATGTTTCCTTTTACATGGCTCTCTCCACACTCCATCCTCCCAGACATTTTGAGCTTTGGGATTTGCCTTATTCAGCTCTGTGCTGAGCTATTTTAGATATCTAGTAAATTTTACAGCCTGTCAGCTAAAAAATTTATTGGAAATTATCATATTAGTTCCCAGTTGAAATTAGGGGAAAAAAAAAAAAAAAAAAACTGGTCTTTGGAAGGGTCTTCGCATCGTAATTCCTAGCTCTCTCTTCTTTCAGTGTCTCCCTGTTTTTCCATCTCCTATCTTTTTCTTAGGTTGAACCATTTTTGTTTGTTTATTAACATAGATTCCATAATGACTCCATGCTTATTTTCTTTCATTTTAAAATTCATTTACTTTTATTGGCTGTGCAGCCTATGGGATTTTAGTCCCCTGACCAGAATTACACCTGAGTCCTTTGCATTGGAAGTATGGAGTCTGATCCACTGGAACACCAGGGAAGTCCCAGATTGAACAATTTGAAATGACATGTTATCAAATGGAGTGGTTACACGTTTCTGTTTACTGGGTCAACTTCTCAATTCATAAAAATTCCTTAAGATTTACCCCCAAACTCATACAAATGTGTAAGTGAAAATGTATTATTAGTAGTAAAAATAACTGGTGTGTATATAGACTTATATCGCCAATCTTAGCATCAATCACTGCAGAGATATTATACTTTAGTTGAAAAACAACTAGTGACAGATTACTGCAAGATGACAAATGAATCCTGACATTTATATTAATAGGTTTATAAACCAGTTACAAGGTTAAAAAGGTTAATAATTTGAGTCATCGAAAATCCATATATATAAATATCTACCTAATTTTAAAAAATACAAGTTGGATGGAGTGGGGGAATTAAAATGAAAATTACATTAGTGTAACTATAAGGCTCTATAAACTATGAGCTCTTTGATTGATAGTAAGGCTATCAAGTTCATTGTTAGCTCTGTTCCCATCACCATCACCTCCATACTCTAAAATGTAGCCTGGAAAATCACACTTGTAACAAATATATATTAGGAAAATGATTTTTTCTACTAATTAGGCCAAAGGACTAAAATTCCTGTGCCAAATCATTTTTTTAAGGTTGTACACATGGGTTTCTACTTCACCAGTTTTTGCAAAACCCAAGATGCTTAGTTCCCTAGCTGTGTCATTACTTAATCCTCCTGGGGGTCATAATACCTATCTCCCCTTCATCATCATATAATAACCTTTGTTTCTTTGAGAGGTTTCACTTAAAGTCTTCTTTGTCTGACAATAGACTAGTCAGGCAAGTATCATTTGCATAGAATTTCTTTTTTCCAATCACTCAATTTTATTCTATATAAGGCCTTAAAGTTAATATGAATCTCATGTAAAAAGTATACAATTGAACTTATAAAACCTATTCAGCCACCCTATAGATTTTTAAAATTGAAGTATAGTAGATTTACAATGGTTTCCCTGGTGGCTCACGTGGTAAAGAATTTGCCTGCCAATGCAGGAAACACGGGTTTGATCCTTGGGTTGGAAAGATCCCTTGGAGGAGGGCGTAGCAACCCACTCCAGTATTCTTGCCTGGATAAACCCATGGAAAAGGAGACTAGAGGACTACAGTTCATGGGGTCGCAAAAGAGTCAAACACAACTTAGCAACTAAACAAGTGTATCTTCAGAACTGTTGAACTTAAAGCTCAGGTGAATCACTACTAAAGTGATCCCCACTTCAGCCTTGGTTGTTTGAGAACTGAGATATTGCAGAGATTCAGCTCTCCTCAAAACTTCTTTAAAATCTTTAGGTTTTTAAAAAATTTTTTAGGAAGCACTGCTCAAATTATAAAAATAGTCTTAAAGAACTCTGCAGAAGATTTAGCTTCTACACAATGGACTTGGGTGTCTTTTTCCTTCTAGTCTGCAACATCTCTTATTCTCTGTTACAGCTTTTCTCAATCATTGGACAAAACTATTACATTCATTTGTAATAAATGTAAGTATTCTTCTAAGCAGGTAGGGTTCTGTAAATTACATCCCCCTTACCATCCTGGACACTAATACAACACTGCTGCCCTCTCAGGCTTCCCAGGTAGCTCAGTGGTAAAAGAATCTACCTGCAGTGCAGGAAACCCAGAGACACAGGATTGATCCCTGGGTCAGGAAGATCCCCTGGAGGAGAAAATGGCAACCCACTCCAGTATTCTTGCCTGGGAAATCCCATGGACAGGGAGCCTGGTGGGCTATAGTTCATGGGGTCACGAAGAGGTGGATGTGACTGAGCACAAACGGCCCTCTGGAGCTTTTTCTGCCATTCTCCAGTCCCCCCAACTCTCACCCACATACATTCAAGATTGCAAAACTTTGCCCAATCTGTATTCTCTGTTTAAAATCCTAGCTCTTTTCTTTTCTTGGCAAGATTTTATGCATCCTTGAAGATTTATCTCGAAGATAACATTTTACAAATATAACATTTTACCAAAAAAACCCTACTCTCTAAATTTCCCCTGGTGGAATTTTTCAACATTTGCTATCTCTCGGGGTAGAGTATGTTATGCTATAGTAACAAATAATGCTGAAGTCTCAGTGGCTGCTCATAAGAAAGTTTTATTTATCATCACAACATATGTCCACCACGGGTCACCTGGGTTCTCTGCTCCCTGTCATCACTCTTCTCACTCTACATCCATTATCTGGAACAGAGGTTGGCAAAATAGTGGGCAAATCTGACCTACCATCTGTGGGTTTTGTTTTTTTTTTTATGACCAATGATCTAAAAATGCTTCAAAAATTTTTTAAATGGCTAAGGTTAAAAAAAAAAGAGAATATGCACAGAAACTGTGTTGCCTACAAACTCTGAAATATTTATTAATTGTTCATTTATAGACAAAGGGAAAGAGAGAATATGGCAAATCTTGGGGAGACTTTTAAGGCTTTTACCTAGAAGTAAACATTCCATTGGATTCCCAGGTGTCCCAGTGGTTTAAAAAAAAAAAATCTGCCTGCCAATGCAGGAGATCCAAGAGACTTGGGTTCCATTGCTGGGTTGGGAAGATCCCTTATGGTAGGAAATATCAACCCACTTCAGTATTCTTGCTTGGAATATTCCATGGACAGAGGAGCCTGGCCGGCTATAACCCAAGGGGTTGCAAATAGTTGGACAAGAATGAGCACACACACACACACACACACGAACTTTCATTGACTAAAGTAAGCCCTGTGGAGGCTTTCCTGGCGGTTCAGCGGTTAAGAATCTGCCTTCCTGGGGATGCATGTTCAATCCCTGGTGGGAGAACTAAGATCCCACATGCCGCAAAGCAACTAAGCGCATGTGCCACAACTATTGAGCCCGCCTGCTGAAACAAAGATCTGACAAAGCCAAATAAAGAAATATTAAAAAATAAAAAATAAAATAAACCATGTGCCCCAAACTGACATAAGAGTCTAAGAAAGCATAATACTTCCCACAAAAGAATGAGATATTAGTAAATAAAAGCACAGTCTATCCCATCATCCAATATATATTTATATTTCTTTATTTTGATAAAATTTTTAAATCTCTAATCTTTTGAGGTTTGGTTGAGCTGTTGCATAGGCCCCACAGAGTTTCCTTAAACTGTCTACAGTAATTTTTAAAAGTAATTCTAACACTGCTGACTGACATGTGCTGGGTGTGGTGTCTATCCTGTCTTTTAGACTGTGAGCCCCTCTTGGTAGCTCCAGCAGCACTTAGTCCATTGCCTACTACATAATAGATCCTCAACACATGTTTATCAAATAAGTAAATAATTATCATACTCACTGAATAGAGAATTTTGATATGAAGAACTTGACAAGAAGGACTGATGGTGTTATGCTTTCCAAGATTTATTGGAAATACAGTTGCAGACTTCTGATTAAATGATAAATTGGGTGATGGACCACCGTATTATAGACTAAAATGGGAAAGGTGCTGTATTCAGTGGTTCACAATAGATTTTGGAGTCTGAGAAACCTAGGTTTGAATCCTACTCTAGTCTATCATTTACCTGTTTTGTGACAAAATAGCTAATATTTATTGTTCAAGATTGGAGAAGGAAATGGCAACCCTCTCCAGTACTCTAGCCTGGAAAATTCCATGGGCGGGGGAGCCTGGCAAGCTGCAGTTCGTAGGGCTGCAAAAAGTCAGACACGACTGAGCGGCTACTTTCACTTTCATTGTTTAAGATAAACCGTCTTATTCAAACCATAAGACAATCCCTTAAGATGTAGAAACTGAGCCCACAAGAGAAAAAAAAAAAAATTGTCCAAAATCCCATTGTCTCACCTCTCAGTTGGATTCCAGAGCTCAACAAAACTTGAGATAGGTCATTTAATCTTTTAAGAACTTGGCCTACATCTCTAAAAATGAGGAAAATGAAATACCTATTCCTATGGTCATCATGATGACTTAATGAGAAAATGTGAATTCCTAACATTTATGAAAAGGTGAATATTAGCTGTTCTGAAGGTAAGAGTTAGAGATTTTGGCTCAGAGGGTAAAGCATCTGCCTGCAATGCAAGAAACCCGGGTTCAATTCCCGGGTCAGAAAGATCCCCTGGAGAAGGAAATAGCATCCCACTCCAGTACCCTTGCCTGGAAAATCCCATGGATGGAGATGCCTGGTAGGCTACAGTCCATGGAGTTGCAAAGAGTCAGACACAACTGAGTGACTTCACTTTCTACTTTCTACTGCATCTAGCACATCAAGTCCTGTATTTAAGCTGTGTAATACAGTCTGGCTCATCCAAGCTCTTTAGGATCCCTATGCTGCTCTTGGTCTTCCTGGTGGCTCAGTGGGAAAGAACCCACCTGCAAATGTAGGAGATGCAGGTTTGATCCCTGGGTTGGGAAGGTCCTCCGGAGAAGGAAATGGCAACACATTTCATTCAGTACTCTTACCTGAATACTGTCCATGGAAATCCCACAGACAGAGAAGCCTGCCAGACTATAGTCCATGGGGTCACAAAAGAGTCAGACATGACTTAGCAAATAAAGAACAATATTGTTCTTAGTTGGAACTTGGATGCTGCTCTCAACACCGTTTCCCACTGTCTAGATTGGAAATAGCTATAGGCTATATAGCACCGTTGGAGAAGGAAATGGCAACCCACTCCAGTACTCTTGCCTATAAAATTCCATGGATGGAGGAGCCTGGTGGGGTCGCAAAGAGTCTGACATGACTGAGCAACTTCACTTATATAGCACCATAGTTAAAAAGTTTATTTCAGTGAAGAACATTTCAATGAAATGTTAAAGAACGCATGGAGAAGTGCTGAATACTAAATATCTCTGGCCACAGTGCCTAATTACAAGTGTTCTAGGAGTCAAACTTAAAGCACTCTGCTAAAAGAGAGAAAGTGAGAGTGAAGTCACTCAGTCATGTCTGACTGTGACCCCATGGACATAGCCCACCAGGCTTCTCTGTCCATGGGGTTCTCCAGAGAAGAATACTGGAGTGGGTTGCCATTTCCTTCTCCAGGGGATCTTCCCAACCCAGGGATCAAACCCAGGTCTCCCACATTGCAGGCAGATTCTTTACCATCTGAGCCATCAGGGAAGCCATAGTAGTAATAATAAAATTTAATGGGGGGAGGAGTTTGGGGAAGGAATGGAGTGGGAGGTTGGGGTTAGCAGATATAAGTTTTTATATATAGAATGGATAAACAACAAGGTCCTATTGTATAGCACAGAAAACTCTATTCAATATTCTATGACAAATCATGATAGAAAAGAATATTTTAAAAAGAATATATATAATATTTGTATGTATATGTATAATAGAATCACTTTGCTGCATAGCAGTAATTAACACAACATTGTAAATCAGCTATACTTCAATAAACTTTTTTTTAAAGATTAATGAGTTTTTAATCATATACTTGACAATGTGCTTTATACAGAGTATAAAACTGATTTACAAAGGTATTGCAAGTGTCCTCAATATTACAGAATTATAGATAAGTGGGGCATAGAGATGTCTGTCTGGAATTGAAACAGAGGAGAAGAAATTTTAGAGTTGGGAGTAGAAAATGTTAACAGGTTCAGAAAAAATGTATGAAGATGGGGAATAAGTATTACTGACAACCTTACCAATATCTAGGAAAGACTTAAGACTTATACCAAAATCTAGAAAAGGTCTAAGTCCCATATATTTTATTATCAGAAAGAAATTTTCAAAGCCAAATTTTCCCTATCTTTGTCAATAGGGAATCTTCATTTTGCTTGCTTTAGACCTGATGACTTACAATATCACAAATTGGGGACTTGGAAGTTCTATTTCTCTACATAACTGCAACTCCCATCAAGCATATTCAAGACTTTTTCTATAGACTACCTGCCAGACTCAAAGTCTAAATCCACTTTGATTCCCTGGGCTACAGAAGTTATTATTGTTAATCATCTTAATGAGCATATGGAAAATCTTTTAAGATCAATTTTTACTCAGCAAGATATAATTTGATCCTTTTCCTATGTTTTACTTATCAGAGCTATGTGTCTTATATTGGAACAAATCATTTATTACATATCTATTGAAAAGTCTATGTTTTTCTGTTCCTCTCCAAAAGAAGAGTACCATGGAATGCACCATAAAATGTAGCTTTTGTTTTATTGAAGTTTTTATTATTAGTATTGATTTGCAACAATCAAATAGCTTAGGACAGAATTTTAGAATGGGGTAAAATATTTGCCTATTGCTAAATGCCCTTATTTTGAACAAAAGTCACCACACACATGTAATTATCTAAGATATACTTAAATAACAAGTGAATCAACCCTGTGTAAACAGAATATTGGAGTCCTCACTCTACATGTACTTATATTCACATTTATACACTCGACCATAAATAAGTTTATATTCAAACAACTAAACTATAAAATCAACACTTAATACTTAAAAAAATATGTGATGTGATATTAAAATAAAAATATTTTTTAAGGCTACAAGCTGATTTGCTACAACATTTCTAAAGATAGCTATGCTCAAAGGAAACCATAAATAAAACAAAAAGACAGCCTAAGGAAAGGGATAAAATGTTTGGAAACAATATGACTGACAAGAATTTAATCTCCAAAATATACAAACAACTTATACAACTCAAAATGAAAAAAACAAACAAACCAATCAAAACATGGGCAGAAGACCTAAGTAGATATATCTCCGAAGAAGACATGCAGATGGGCAACAGGCTGGACGTCTTTTCATGTGGCCATCTCTTCATCTTTCAAGACAAAAGATGGACATCTATGTGAAAAGATGCCCAACATCACTAGTTATTAGAGAAATGCAAATCAAAACTACAAGGTATCACCTCACACTGGTCAAAATGGGCATCGTCAGAGTCTACAAATAATAAATACTGGAGAGGGTGTGGAGAAAATGGAACCCTCCTATAATGTTGGTGGGAATGTAAATTGGTGCAGCCACTATGGAGAACAGTATGGAGGTTCCTTATAAAAATAAAATAAATTTACCATATGACCCAGAAATCCCACTACCGGATATATACCTGGAGAAAACTGTAATATGACAATACACATGCACCCTAATATTCACAGAAGTGCTATTTACCACAGATAAGACATGAAAGTAACCTAAATGTCCATCCACAGATTGAGGGATAAAGAAGATGTAGTACAAATATACAATGGAATACTACGCAGTCATAAAATAATGAAGTAATGCCATTTGTAGCAACATGGAGGGACCTAGAGATTATCATACTAAGTGAAGTAAGTCAGAGAGAGAAAGACAAATATTGTATGATATCATGTATATGTGGAATTAAATAAATGGTACAAATGAACTTATTTATAAAACAGAAACAGACATAGAAAACAAATTTATAGTTACCAAAGGGAGAAGAGGGGGAGGGATGAATTACAAGTTTGGAATTAGCAGATACAAACTGTGTATGCATGCTAAGTCATTTCAGTCAT
The DNA here is from genome assembly GCF_963930625.1 of Muntiacus reevesi. Taxonomy (NCBI): domain Eukaryota; kingdom Metazoa; phylum Chordata; class Mammalia; order Artiodactyla; family Cervidae; genus Muntiacus; species Muntiacus reevesi. Next base: position 21,876,030 of record NC_089260.1, on the reverse strand, counting down.
GTTCAATTCTTTGCAACCCTATGGACTGTAGCCCACCAGGCTCCTCTGTTCATGGGGATTCTCCAAGCAAGAATATTGGAATGGGTTACCATGGCCTCCTCCAGGGCATCTTCCTGACCCAGTGATTGAACTCAGGTCTCTTATGTCTCCCTCATTGGCAGGCAGGTTCTTTACTAGCACCACCTGGGAAGCTCAAACTATTATATATAAAACAGACAAACAACAAGTTTCTACTGCATAGCACAGGGAACTATATTCAATATTTTGTAACAAACTATAATGGAAAAGAATATGAGAAAGAATGTGTATATATGTACGACTGAATCACTTGGTTGTACACCAGAAATATAACATTGTAAACTAACTACACTTCAATTTGAAAAAATTTTTAATAAAGAAAAAAAGGTGTCTGCTGATATCAGTTGCATCTCTTAGAAGCCTGACATGAATTTTTATGATTAATTTTAAAATTAGGTAATCCCGTAGAAGAATTTTGCATTAGATTGTTTCTTAGTACCTGTGTGTACTAAGTGTTAGCTTCATCAGTGCCTCAACCCTTGCCAGTTTGAAGGAAGCTGAAATTTCCCTGTTGCTTTGAGGATACTCCATCTCACAGAAGATGTTTTCAGCCAGTAATGAGCCAAATCCGTTATTCCTATCAAAGGCTACATTGCCTCTCTCCTGAGGCTGACAACTGGGAGCGTCTTCAAAATGGGCTTCAATTCTGTGTTGCCCGATCACCTCCAAGCTCAGCATTTTGTCTTCTCAAGGAGACTAAACTGTGCTTAAAGAGGTGACTCAGACAATATTTTTGCTTTCCTACCTTCTTAAAATGATGAAAAGAAGAAAACATTTCTGTGTCTTTCTGCCAGGTTAAAAAACACTGAGATGTTTACTTTCTCTCTACTGAACTTGAGTCGGTGTGATGAATGTGCTTCTAATTCAGTGCTGTGTCTCACTTTGAGAAGAACTGAGTTTTATTGTTGCAAGGCATTCTTGTTTCATGATACTGACTTGTGTGTCAGCAGAAATAGTCATAATTGAATAACAAGTAGTTATTTATGAAGTTACTTGTCTCTCACTCTTCCTCTGAAGTCACTTTCAATTGTAGGGGATAATAAAAAAAATTTTTATCCTTTCTCAATTTCTAGTGTGATAGATATAACACACACTTTAAAGGTCAAATGTTTATACAACGTAAATGAGTTTGAGGGGTGGTCAACCTCTCCGGATGTTATAGGGAGTGTACTGTGAAAACAATAACAAGTCATTTAACATTTATAATTATATATACTGTGCTTAGTCACTCAGTCATGTCCGACTCTTTGCAACCACATGGATTGTAGCTTGCAAGGCTCCTCTCTCCATGGGGATTCTTGAGGTAAGAATATTGGAGTAGTTGCCATGCCCTCCTCCAGGAGATCTTCCCAACCCAGGGATCAAACCCAGGTCTCCCATATTGCAGGTGGATTCTTTACCATCTGAGCCACCAGGGAAACTCAAGAATACTGGCCTGGGTAGCCTATCCCTTCTCTAGGACATCTACCCAACCAAGGAATTGAATTGGGGTCTCCTGTGTTGCCAGCAGATTCTTTTCCAGTTGAGCTAGCAGGGAAGCCCTAAAATTAAGTATACACATTTTATAAATACACATATTGCAAGAGAATTCCTGAAAAACATCTACTTCTGCTTCATTGACTATGCTAAAGCCTTTGATTGTGTGGATCACAACAAACTGGAAAATTCTTAGAGAAATGGGAATACCAGACTATCTTACCTGCCTCCTGAGAAATCTCTCTGCCGGTCAAGAAGCAACAGTGAGAACTGGACATGAAACAACGGACTGGCTCAAAACTGGGAAGGGAGTACATCAGGGCTGTATATGTCACCCTGTTTATTTAACTTCTATGCAGAGTACATCGTGCAAATGCTGGCCTGGATGAAACACAAGCTGGAATCAGGATTGCTGGGAGAAATATCAATAACCTCAGATATGCAGATGACACCACCCTTATGGCAGAAAGTGGAGAGGAACTAAAGAGCCTCTTGATGAAAGTGAAAGAGGAGAGTGAAAAAGTTGGCTTAAATCCCAACATTCAAGAAACAAAGATCATGGCATCCAGTCCCATCACTTCATGGCAAATAGATTGGTAAACAGTGAGAGTCTTTATATTTTTGGGCTCCAAGATCACTGAAGATGGTGACTGCAGCCATGAAATTAAAAGACATGTGCTCCTGGGAAGAAAACCTATGACAAACCTAGACAGCATATTAAAAAGCAGAGACATTACTTTGCCAACAAAGGTCCATCTAGTCAAAGCTATGGTTTTTCCAGTAATCATGTATGGATGTGACAGTTGGACTATAAAGAAAGCTGAATACCAAAGAATTGATGCTTTTGAATCCTTGGACTGCAGAGAGATCAAACCAGTCAATCCTACAGGAAATAAAACCTGAATATTCATTGGAAGGAATGATGATGAAGCTAAAGTTCCAATACTTTGGCCACCTGATGCATAGAGCTAACTCAGAGAAGATCCTGATGCTGGGAAATATTGAAGGCAAGAGGAGAAGGGGACTACAGAGGATGAGATGGTTGGATAGCCTCACTGATTCAATGCACATGAGTTTGAGCAAGCTCCAGGAGTTGGTGGTGGACAGGGAAGCCTGGCGTGCTGCAGCCCAAGGGTTGCAAAGAGTCTGACACAACTGATCAACTGAACTGCACTGATATTGTAAGTATGTATGCCTTCATATGTTGAAATATATACTAGATAGATATACATATGAGGACCTCATTCTTTCTTAATGTTAACAGGTCCAGCCAGTGAACAAGGAAATTAACACATTTGTTTCTCTCTTCTATCACTTCTCTGTAGGAGTACCTGCAAGGCTGTATCTAAAAGCCTAAATGGAGTTTTAGTATTTATTGGGTCTAACTGAATCTGCTAGTTTAGCTTCTAAGGTCTATGCACAGTTTGGATTGTGAATGTTTATAATGGAGTAATGGGTATTACACTTCACAATACTATTTTGTATCCACAGTATCAGAACCATTCCAGTGCTGGGATGGGGAATAAAATTCAGTGACCCTGGCTATGAAGATAAATGGAGCTGTCACCTTTTATCTTATATTAGTCAAACCAAACACCTTCTTTATAATATGGGATCTGCTGATGGAACTGAATGGGTTTTCTGCTCTTGTTAGAAGTTTTAAAAGGAGCATAGTTATGTGTGTTCATAGGTGATGACTATTTTTTACTTGGAAACACCAAGTCTAAAGTTTTCTAGGTAGTTTGAATGTCTTCTGCTTCCTGTGGGGGAAAATGATTTGGAAACATCAAGCAAACCTAATGGGGTTTTTTGGGGGAATGCTTCACTAGATATTTAAGTCATTTCATTTACCTCTCATTACAGAGACCTCTAAATCATTTATTAGCCCATCTATTCATTAATTCTCCTACAAAATATTACTTTGGGATGAACAAAAGATTTGTGTTAAAGAAACATTTTCTGTTGTAAAAAAAATTAACTTGAACCTCTTAAAAAACTCAGATATATACATAGAAATGTTTTTTTTACTTTTAGAAGTTAGACTAAATCTGACAAGTACAGTTTTAAGTGTGTAAGGTTAAGGATATGGGCCATGGGGATATAATGACAACTACATTCGTGAGTGCATGCTAAGTTGTTTCAGTTATGTCCGACTGTTCGCAACGCTATGGACTGTAACCTGCCAAGGTCCTCTGTCCATGAGGATTATCCAGGAAAGAATAATGGAGTGGGTTGCCATTTCCTCCTCCAGGGGATCTTCCCAGGGATCAAACCCACATCTCTTCTGTCTTCTGCATTGGTAGGTAGGTTATTTACCACTAGCACTGCCTTTGAAGCCCCAATGACAACTACAGGAAACATTTATAAATATGACTCCTCTTTTCTCTCACCCTACCTCAAATGAGAGTGTTAAATATATTTTCAGTTCTTAACATAGTCAAAACCATAGAAAAACTGGGTTTTCATACTAAATACATCCAGGTATCTTACAACCTAAGTTCACAGCCTAGCTGTCTGTGGATGGATTGCAAGATTTCTGAAACTTCAGATTGTCTGAGAAAGATTGTGTGATTGCCTATATATCCACTTTTATGAAAAATTTTTTTATTAGTTCACCAAATGATTCTGTCATTTAAAAACAGTTATAATCACGGACACAATATCAGATGAATCAAATCACAATGCCAATTCCCCACAGGAAGAAGAGACTGTCTTTCTAGTAAAAGACTCTTAGAGAAAAGAGCTAGGGAATGGGACCTATAGTATATATCCATGGAGTGTATTCACTTGATGATAAACTTCAGTTCAGTGGATTTGTTGAATTATAAATTGCTAAATATTCACTTCTCTGGATCTTGGTGCCCCAGGTCTTGCCAAGTATGGAGATCCTCAAGTTCAGGGCCTCTTCTACAAAGGAGTCCCCAAAGAGATCAGCAACAGGAATCTCATTTTCCCAATGTGCTGACCACTCAACATTGGGTAACTCTAATGAAGCATTCCTCATGTGACAACCACCACCTTATTTGTTTCCTATGAAATTGTGATAAGAACAGAAGTTATCCTTCACATGGAATCACCCCCAATTTGCCAAAGTTCAGATTTTCTTAGCTGTGACATTTGTTAGTGAAATGGAAGTTTAAACTGCATTTCTGGCAGCCATCCGTGGTTAGCTAATTGAATTGTTCCAAGGCGCTTGTTGCCACCTTCAGCCGGATTTTCAGCCTGAATGACTGTGCCTCCCTTCAAGCTAGTCTTGACCTATAGTAGCTTCTATTAATTTTGGAGGAAAAAAACACGTGAGTAATTTGTCCACTGAATTTGACAGTCACCTCCTTAACCTAAATCTTTAAAGTGGTATCTTAATAGTCACATTTGGTTAGTAATAGAAATATTGTTTAATGTTAGAGACCTGAAGTAAGGTTATCAACATTTTCTTCAAATCCTTCTCTTCTCCCATCTTCTCTTTCTACAGAGGGTAGTGTTTCTCTCAGTAACTTTGGCTCTAACGGCAGAACAAACCAAAGTACCACACAGCTATTAGTTGTCTTTTGCTTAATGAAATAAAAGTTTTTTCTTCCTGAATTAACAGATCATTTCATTTAGTCTGAACAGAACTGTAAACTCCGCCTCCATCTGACCAGAACCTTCTGATCCCCCTCCGTCCGAGTCCCCTTACATCAGTTTTCTGAATGTCAACTCTTCCCCTCTTTCACTGGTACCTTTGTCAACGCAGGGAAGTAGAATTCACCTCGTCTATTCAAACTGCATTGTCTCTTTTTCTCTTTTGCACTTGTCACCTTTCAGCCAGTTAAAATACTGTTTTTCAAACTATAGGATACAATCCATAAACGGGTCATGGAATCAATTTAGAAGGTCATGACTAGCATTTTATAAATGAAAGAGGATTGCCTAGAGTAGAGTAGAAAATAGAGGGATGTAACAGTACAGCAGAGCACAACAGTAAGGGTAACAACCATGTTGTAAAAAGTTTTCAGTTGGGAGAAAGAAAAAGACGATGCACAGGGTCCCCAGGTAAAAGAGCTTTCTTACCACTGGTCAGGGCCAAAAGCATTTGAAAAACACTGAGTTTAAATTCTGGGACTAGGACACCATGTCCCCTGCATTCCATAGAGAGGGATTTAAACTTCTTAAATCTGTCAGTAGATTTGTGAGCTTTTTTGCATAGGTGGCTTAGTTGTGTCTGACTCTTGTGATCCCATGGACTGTAGCCCACCAGGCTTCTCCTTCCTTGGAATTCTCCAGGCAAGAATACTGGAGTGGGTAGCCATTCCCTTCTTCAGAGGATCTTCCCAACCCGGTGATCGAACCTGGGTCTCTGGTATTGCAGGCAGGTTCTTAACCAACTGAGCCACCAGGAAAGCTGATCTCTTTTCAAATCTGGTGGAACAATGGCCCCTTTCCAGAAAAATGCACAGGAGCACAAGCTCAAAAAAAATTTATTGTTGCTAAGCGAGTGGGGAGAAATAAAATAGGAGTTTGGAATTAACAGACACACACTATTATAAATAACATGGGTAAACAACAAGGCTTCCCCAGTGGCTCAGATGGAAAAGAATCCACCTGCAATGCGGGAGACCTGGGTTCGATCCCTGCGTTGGGAAGAGCCCCTGGAGGAGGACATGGCAACCCACTCCGGTATTCTTGCCTGGAGAGTCCCAGGGACAGAGGAGCCTGGGGTCACGAAGAGTCAGACACAACTGAGTGACTAAGCACAGCACAAACAAGGACCTAGCATCAAGCACCAGGGACTATGTTTAATACCTTGTGATAACCTATCAAGGAAAAGAATCTGAAATAGAATAGATATACATGTACATACAAAAATCACTTTGCTGTATACCTGAAACTAACAACATTGTGAGTCAGCTATGCTTCAATTAAAAGAAATAACAAATTAATGTTTCTCATAGAAGCTCAAGGGTTGCTGCCCTTATAATTACATGGAACGTTCCCAATTCTTGAACCTTTTGTTTTACCCCAAACCTCTCATTTGAGTCCATACGTTCCTTCCACATGTCATTTTCTATGACTGTCTCCACATCTTCTCTCCTTCTCATATTCTGAACCACCTGCTTGCTTCTCCAAGCATAAGAAATTTTCAAACTCAAGTCATCTGCCTGAACCCCGGTACAATATCCCTCCCTGATTCTCTTTAAAAACCTGTCTTTCAGGTGTTGCTGACTTATCTAGAGAGAAGGGCATTTCTGACCTTCTTCTTCATTTGTCTTTCTTTTCTTCATCTTAAATCTGGGCTTGTGACTATGTACAATGAAGACCAGCAGGGAAGGAAACTTTGAACGCACCAGACACAGTCTATAAATACTGTTCCTATAAAGGGTAGTTATTTATTTTTCGAAACCAGCCATCCAGTAATGTAGATATACATGATTACTGAACAGACACGCTGAAATTCCTAGGTGTTTGACAAAATGAAAGCAGGTTTCACCAGTTCCTGAAATCCTAGCAATGGTTTAAAAACTGCATTTTCATGCAAACATAAATGACAAATGGAATTATGATAACTGATTACCCCCCTACATGCACACAAATCATCTGTAATCCTGCCCTGGAGTGCCGTGGAGCTGGCTCATTGCATCTGCTCACAGCATTTGTCAGTCTATTCAATCACAGCTACTTCCTGTGGCAAAGTGTACAGGGGCATTTAGAAAACCTGTATGTCTCTATTTCCCTAAATCTAGTATTAGGGTGTAGAATCGTCAGGGCAGAGCACTGCTGCTTCACAATAGGAATAATCCTGAGTGTGTATCTTTATTTTATTCATCTTCAATTGCTGTTTGACAGAATTTCATGCTGCCGGATGATGTTACATTGACAGCTGAGAGATAATTTCCGTTTTTAATCCAGAGAACAAGAGCCACTTGGGAAGTGACTATAAATGTCCTCTGGGTGTCCCAGAGATATGCCTCATCCCCGTGCTGGAAGGAACACACCTCTGGGAAGGAAACAACTTTGATCAGTAAGTCTCTTTGGAAAACATGAAGAGAAGGAGATGTCAGTGATTCCCTCATGAGTCATGGGGTCTGAGATAAAGTGAGCCCTTCCATTTCCAAATCAGCCTTTCAAGTGGTGGCAATGCTTCCATTACTCCCAGGCAATAGTTTTCAGTGAAGAACTGAAATGTTTCTGAAAAGTAACGCTTCCAAACATGCCTTTCATTTCTTTAAAGATCATCATGTAAACTGTGGGTGAGAAAAAGACCTTTCTTGTGATGAAGGTGTCATCAACTTTCTTAATTCTAGCACTAGTCTCACCTGGCTATACCTGATGGGTGTCCTGTTAAAGATGCTGGGTAAGCAGGTTTGATGCTTTGCTTTTTAGAAATGGTGTTCTCAGGTTCATCCTCCAGACCTTTCTTATTTACTTAAGGACAAAAGCTTTATCCTATAACCAATATATGTTCCTGGGTCAGCCCTCCTGAGGACCCGGAAGATGTCTCACTGATTGTACAGAGAATATTTCTTTCTTTTTTGGACCATAGCGGGACAGTTTCTTTTTCCTAGGAAGTAAATTGCTGGGTTTCATTCTTGTTCTCCCATTAATTATTGGCCCATCACGTAAGCTATTACAGTGCATAACATATAAACTATACATAAAAATCAAGCTTCCCAGGTGGCACAGTGGCAAAGAATCCACCTGCAATGCAGGAGACACAGGAGACACAGGTTCAATCCCTGGTCCAGGAAGACCCCCTGGAGAAGGAAATGACAACCCACTGCAGTATTCTTGCTGGAAATCCCCATGAACAGAGGAGCCTGGTGGGCTACAATCCATGGGGTCGCAAAGAGTTGGACACGACTTAGCAACTCTGCAACAACAATACCTATACGTATTCTAAATCACGTATTACTAAATACATGTACACACAAGACTAAACCAGCAGTCCTTAACAGCCAGGGTACTTTTATATTTTTCTTTCTATACACACACACACACACACACACACACACACACACACACACACACACACATCGTTATTGTTGTTCACTCGCTAAGTCATGTCCAACTCTTTGTGACCTCATGGATTGTAGCCCACCAGGCTCTTCTGTCCATGTGGTTCTCCAGGCAAGAATACTTGAGTGGATTGCCATTTCCTTCTTCAGAGAATCTCCCTGACCCAGGGATCAGACTCAAGTCTCCTGCATTGGCAAGTGTATTCTTTACTGGGGAGCCACCAGAAAAGTCCACACATATATATGCATACATAATATATCCCATACATATTTGCCATATATGCTGCATATTAAATATACATGTATTTGTCATGTACAGAATATATATACATATATATGTGTAAATGTGAGTCTAGAGGTCTTCAAAGGCAAGGATTCCTTATTCATTCTTGTGTCCCAGTATCTAACATTGTGAATGACATACAAATAAAGTCAATCAATAAGATCAATAAACACCTGATGAACTGAAAAGAGCTAAACTCTTCAGTTCAGTCACTCAGACGTGTCTGACTTTGTGACCTCATGGACTGTAGCACACCAGGCTTCCCTATCCATTGCCAACTCCCGGAGTTTACCCAAACTCATGTCCATTGTGTTGGTGATGCCATCCAACCATCTTGTCCTCTGTCATCCCCTTCTCCTCCTGCCTTCAATCTTTCCCAGCATCAGGGTCTTTTCCAATGAGTCAGTTATTCGCATCAGGTGACTAGAGTATTGGAGTTTCAGCTTCAACATCAGTCCTCCCAATGAACACCCGGAGTGATCTCCTTTGGGATGGATTGGTTAGATCTCCTTGATATCCAGTGAACTCCTAAGAGTCTTCTCCAACAACACAGTTCAAAAGAATCAATTCTTCAGCACTCAGCTTTCTTTATAGTCCAACTCTCACATCCATACATGACTACTGGAAAAACCATAGCCTTGACTAGACGGACCTTTGTTGGTAAAGTAATGTCTCTGCTTTTTAATATGCTGTCTAGGCTGGTCATAACTTTTCTTCCAAGGAGCAAGTGTCTTTTAATTTCATGGCTGCAGTCACCATCTGCAGTGATTTTGGAGCCCCCAAAAATAAAGTCTGCCACTGTTTTCACTGTTTCCCCATCTACTTGCCATGAAGTGATGGGACCAGATGCCATGATCTTAGTTTTCTGAATGTTGAGTTTTAAGCCAACTTTATGACTCTCCTCTTTCACTTTCATCAAGAGGCTCTTTAGTTCTTCTTTGCTTTCTGCCTATAGTCAACTCTCATCTCCACTAGCAGGTTTTTACTTATATGTCCAAGTGTCTTATAGCACTTTCTCCTGTGTGATGGATTAGAGCTCCTGATGGATAATTTTGATGTTCTTTCATCAACTTGCTTAACTCACCTGATCCCATGAACAGTGCTTGGGTATCAAACCAATTGTGTGATAACCTGGAATCTTTGCACAGTGACGTTAAATTTCACAGCCTCATTTGGGAGTGGTTCCCTTTCTTGAACAGCCTTTCTTACTTTAATTCCTTTCAATGGGCCAAACTCCCCCCAGTTCCAGGCCTATTGATATATATTTTCTCTCTGGAAATACTCTTACCCAGCGTCTTTGTTATCAAGAGCTATTCACACTTTCTTCCAGGAGAAAGACCTCTTACATCATAGTTGCAAATTATTAACTATTTATTTTATATCTTAATTTTTGGAATCTATGTCCCTAGTTCATGTCCTGAAATAAAATTATGTACTTAACTATTTACAATAGCTAGGACATGGAAGCAACCTAGATGTCCATGGACAGATGAATGGAAAAATAAATTGTGGTGCATGTATACAATGGAATACTACTTAGCCATAAATAGGAACACATTTGAGTCACTTCTAATGAGGTGGATGTACCTAGAGCCCATTATTTAGAGTGAAGTAAATCAGAAAGACAAATATCATATATTTACACATATATATGGAATCTAGAAAGGTGGGACTGATGAACCTAATCACAAGGTAGCAATGGAGATGCAGACAGAACAGATTAATGGACAAGGAGAGGAAGGAGAGGGTTGGAAGGAGAGGCTCTGTAATAACCTCTGGGGTAGGAAACGGTCGGAGGTGGGAGGGAGATTCAAAAGGTAGCGAACATGCATTCCCTATGAAACTATGGTTAATTAACTGTTAATCTATGGTTAATTCATGTTGATGTATGACAGAAATCAAACCAATATTGTAAAGCAATTAATCAATTAAAAATAAATAAATATAATTATATAAAAATTATGTGCTTAAATATTTGTTGAGAAAATGTATCACCAAAAAAAAAAAAAAAGAGGCCCCAAATAACAGGCCAGAGGCAAGAGGACAGATTGACGGGTTATGGCCAGAAGGCAGGTGCTCAGTTGGAGCAAGAGGGTTAGGGCCAAAAAGCAGTGTAGCATGTATTCCAATCCTCCGTCTCCCTGGCATAAATTCCCAGTTGGGAATCTTTCACCACCATAGGTCTGTAAGTTCCCTCCTCGGAAAATTGGAAGGAGAGGCGACATGAGTGTGAGCAGGTGCCAGTAGGAAGTGAGAAAAGAAGCAAAATGCAGCCCTATAGCCAGGAAAGATCCCCTGGAGAAGGGAATGGCTACCGACTCCAATATTCTTGCCTGGAGAATCCCATGGACAGAGGAGCCAGGTGGCTATAGCTCATGGGGTGGCTGAGAGAATCGGACAAGACTGAGCGACTGACACTTTCAGCCAATATCCACGTCCAGCGTCATTCTGAGCACTCCCACTAGGATTTCCTCCAAACAAACCCCAAGATTTCTCCCCCCAGCCTTATTGTCTGTCCCTCTGGTTCCAAACAGGGCTGCAAGTGGGAGGGAATGGAATGGAGTTGTCGGAAGGTGGGCTGTGGAACCTGACCTCCAGGGTGTGAATCCTGGTTCTGCCACCCACTAGCTGTGTGTTTGGGCATGTTATTTAATCTATTGTTCATAATAAAAGAAGGATAAAAACATTGTCTACCTCACAGGTTTCTGGGAGGGTTAAATGAGTCAGTTCAGGTAAAGCCCTTGGTGTTCAATGTGAGTTTTTTACTTTTTGAAGATCCTCAAGGGCAGTTTTTATACAGAGAAAAGATTGTTATGAAGTTGTATTGGGTTTAAAGTTATAAATTTAGAAATTTAGTTTTCCTTAAACGTTCAAGTTAATTTAGGAGTCTCATAATCATAAACCAAATTTAATCAGCTCTTTTAACTCTTGATCTCACAATTTAAATATTCAGAAACTTTTAAATTTCATTAACAAACACAGCATATTTAATAATGTTTATAAAGTTTTTCAATTTCATGTTAACTTCTAAATATTTATGCAATTCTGTTAGGTCTAACAAAATAAACTTAAAAATTTAGTAAACACTAATTTTGACACTGTGTCAAAATTGTTTTGACACTGTTTATAAGTATAGTAACAATTCAACCTAAAATCAGAAATTCAAAGCAATGAGTTAAACATACATTTTACACTACAAGCACATATTTGACATGAATTCTAAACCATTTATGTCATCCTAAACACTATTAGAGATCACTTTTCAAGTATTGCTGAGAACCAACTCTTCAGCTTATTAAAAATCTCTTAATAATTTGAACTATGGATCAGGATGCAACTCTGACAAGCTCAGACTGCTTGCATAGATGCTATGTCAAAGCCTTGAAAAGAGGTACTACACAACCTTTGCCCATTGGATTCAAGTTATATATTACCTAATTTTCAAATTACTTGAGTCAGTAATCCCTACTCAGGTGGTTATACTACTTGAGTGGATTACATCAATCTATTTACTGCTGATTCTCTTCTGAATTCTTATCACATTCTTTTCATCTATCTGTGCTAGACTTTTCATTTAAGCCCCATCTAATGGGATTATGTGAGTCACAGGACTAGTCTGGGGTCACAATTTTATAAAAGGCATAAGAAATACTCAAGGAATGAGAGCTGGTATTATTAGATTATCAATATTGCCATTGTCTTTTTCTTGAACCTAGATTTATCTATGCTTCTTTTGGTAACTGAGGTCTGTGCTATGCTATTCTTAGTCTCTCTATTGTGTCTGACTCCGTGACCCCATCAACTGTAGCCTGCCAGGCTCCTCTGTTCATGGGGATTCTCCAGGTAAGAATACTGGAGTGGGTAGCCTAATCCTTCTCCAGGGGATCTTCCCGACCCAGGGATTGAACCAGGGTCTCCTGCATTGCAGGAGGCTTCTTTACCAGCTAAGCTACGAGGGAAGCCCGGTAACTTAGGTTCAGTTCAGTTGCTCAGTCATGCCTGACTCTTTGTCACCCCATGAATCGCAGCATGCCAGGCCTCCCTGTCCATCACTAACTCCTAGAGTGTACTCAAACTCATGTCCATCGAGTCGGTGATGCCATCCAGCCATCTCATCCTCTGTCGTCCCCTTCTCCTCCTGCCCCCAATCCCTCCAGGCATCAGGGTCTTTTCCATTGAGTCAACTCTTCGCATGAGGTGACCAAAGTATTGGAGTTTCAGCTTCAGCATCAGTCCTTCCAAAGAACACCCAGGACTGATCTCTTTTAGGATGGACTGGTTGGATCTCCTTGCAGTCCAAGGGACTCTCAGGAGTCTTCTCCAACACCACAGTTCAAAACCATCAATTTTTCGGCGCTCAGCTTTCTTCACAATCCAACTCTCTCAGAACCATAAATGACCACTGGAAAAACCATAGCCTTGATTAGACGGCCTTTGTTGACAAAGTAATGTCTCTGCTTTTTAATATGCTACCTAGGTTGGTCATAGCTTTCCTTCCAAGGAGTAAGCGTCTTTTAATTTCATGGCTGCAATCACCATCTGCAGTGATTTTGGAGCCCCCAAAAATAAAGTCTGACACTTTCCACTGTTTCCCCATCTATTTGCCATGAAGTGATGGGACCAGATGCCATCATCTTAGTTTTCTGAATGTTGAGCTTTAAGCCAACTTTTTCACTCTCCTCTTTCACTTTCATCAAGAGGCATTTTAGTTCCTCTTCACTTTCTGCCATAAGGGTGGTGTCATCTACATATCTGAGGTTATTGATATTTCTCCCAGCAATTTTGATTCCAGCTTGTGCTTCTTCCATCCCAGCATTTCTCATGATATACTCTGCATATAAGTTGAGAAGACTCTACACATGGACATCACCAGATGGTCAACACCGAAATCAGACTGATTATATTCTTTGCAGCCAAACATGGAGAAGCTCTATACAGTCAGCAAAAACAAGACTGGGAGCTGACTGTGGCTCAGATTATGAACTCATTGCCAAATTCAGACTTAAATTGAAGAAAGTAGGGTAAACCACTAGACCATTCTGGTATGACCTAAATCAAATCCCTTATGACTATAAAGTGGAAGTGACAAATAGATTTAAGGGACTATATCTGATAGAGTGCCTGATGAACTATGGATGGAGGTTCGTGACTCTGTACAGGAGACAGGGATCAAGACTATCCCCATGGAAAAGAAATGCAAAAAAGCAAAATGGCTGTCTGAGGAGGCCTTACAAATAGCTGTGAAAAGAAGTAAAGCGAAAAGCAAAGGAGAAATGGCAAGATATTCCCACTTGAATTCAGCGTTCCAAAGAATAGCAAGAAGAGATAAGAAAGCCTTCCTCAGTGATCAATGCAAAGAAATAGAGGTAAGCAACAGAATGGGAAAGACTAGAGATCTCTTCAAGAAAATTAGAGATACCAAGGAACATTTCATTCAAAGATGGGCTCGATAAAGGACAGAAATGGTATGGACCTAACAGAAGCAGAAGATATTAAGAAGAGGTGGCAAGAATACACAGAAGAACTGTACAAAAAAGATCTTCACGACCCAGATAATCATGATGGTGTGATCACTCACCTAGAGCCAGACATCCTGGAATGTGAAGTCAAGTGGGCCTTGGAAAGCATCACTGTGAACAAAGCTAGTGGAGGTGATGGGATTCCAGTTGAGCTATTTCAAATCCTGAAAGATGATGCTGTTGAAGGAGGAAACAGACAGAGCTGGACTCCATCTTAGGCCAGGCTGCAAACATTAGTCTACATGCATGGTCACCCTCCCAATGGACTCTGAACTTTGTGCCTGGTGTCTAGAGAAATGGCATACCAATGAGAAACCAGACCCCCGGATAAAAGAGCCTCAGGACTTGTACTTGGACTCTCCATTGACTAAAAGAATTTGCTAATTATCTCTGTAACAGAACTAAGTCATAAATTCCATTATGTTTATTGGGATATGACCACAGTCCTATTGATAAATGTCCACTGTTTATCTAGTCTTGTGACACATGAATCATGTGTTAGCTTTGATCGTATCTCTCTTTTACCTTGTCCAGACTAGTTTCAAGGAATTTGGGGAGGTGGGTTTGAGCAAGTACACTTAGGGTACATAAGGTTTTCACGAAACTGGTTGGGGTCCTTGGCTAAGAGGAGACTCTGCCTTGGGCCCGCCAGTGTAATAAACTGCACTCCACTATCTGCATTGTCCTTCTGAGTGAGTTTGCTTCCCGGAACACGTGGCTACAACACTGTGAACATGCTGCACTAAATATGCCAGCAAATTTGGAAAACTCAGCAGTGGCTATAGGACTGGAAAAGGTCAGTTTTCAATCCAATCCCAAAGAAAGGCAATGCCAAAGAATACTCAAACTACCGCACAATTTCACTCATCTCACACGTTAGTAAAGTAACTCTCAAAATTCTCCAAGCCAGTCTTCAGCAATACATGAGCCGGGAACTTCCAGATGTTCAAGCTGGTTTTAGCAAAGGCAGAGGAACCAGATATCAAATTGCCAACATCCGCTGGATCATCGAAAAAGCAAGGGGGTTCCAGAAAAACATCTCTTTCTGCTTTATTGACTATGCCAAAGCCTGTGACTGTGTGGATCACAATAAACTGCGGAAAATTCTGAAAGAGATGGGAATACCAGACCACCTGACCTGCCTCTTGAGAAACCTGTATGCAAGTCAGGAAGCAACAGTTAGAACTGGACATGGAACAACAGACTGGTTCCAAATAGGAAAAGGGGTACATCAAGGCTGTATATTGTCACCCTTCTTATTTATTTACTTAGGTTGGTGGTTCTCCAACTTTAGCATGGGATCAGAAGATCACAGCCACCTGGAGGGATTATTAAAACATAGATTGCTGGGCTCCACCCTCTTGTCTCTCATTCAGGATGTTTGAGGAAAGGACTGAGAGTGAGTATTTTTGACTAATTTCCAGGTGATGATGACACTGTTTGTCCAGGGGTCACACTAAGAATCATTGCCTTAGGTCATATCCAAGATAGTGACTCTTTCGATGTTTTTCCTCACTTTATGCTCTGCATGCCAGCTTTGTTGAAAAACAATTCAGTTACTAAGGTGTACTATGTGTCAGGAATTGTGCTAAATTCCAGAGATAAAAGAATTACCTAGGTACTGCTGCCGCTGCTACTGCTGCTAGGTCACTTCAGCCATGTCCGACTCTGTGTGATCCCAAAGACTGCAGCCCACCAGGCTCGCCCATCCCTGGGATTCTCCAGGCAAGAACACTGGAGTGGGTTGCCATTTCCTTCTCCAATGCAAGAAAGTGAAAAGTGAAAGCAAAGTTGCTCAGTCATATCCGACTCTCAGTGACCCCATGGACTGCAGCCTACCAGGCTCCTGTGTCCATGGGATTTTCCAGGCAAGAGTACTGGAGTGGGGTGCCATTGCCTTCTCATTCACACATTTTCATAGTATGCATAGCTAGAGATGACAATGTGCTCCTAGAATTCATGGAAGGAACACTTTAACCCAGATTTGAGGAGATCACAAAAGTACAACATAAAAAGAAATTTTAAATTAAGATCTAAAAGATGACTGAGATTTAACAAATGGCAGATTGATAAGGACACAGGCAGAGAGGGGAGAAGGTAGGCATGGGGGAGGGTGGCAGGGATTGTTTTCCACAGAACACTCACAGCTGAGACAAAGCAAATGAACTAGATGTGTTGAATCTTAACCCCAGAAGCATCTAGAAGCAGGATTATTTTTAAAAGATTTTTAACATGATCATCTGTTTTAAAATTTGTGATAACTGAAGAAAGCCTTCCTAGATAGTGCGGCACATGGTGATGGTGTGATCTACAGGGTGTGGGTGGTTGACCTAAAACAAATAGACCACCAGATAATTCTCCATCAAAGATGGATTTATTTGAGATCTTCAGATAATGGAAATTCAGGGTCTGCAATCATGGAGAGACAGGTTCAAGTCCCTGCAGAGCAAGTGAAGGTGCAGGCTTTAATAGAGGGGAAGAAAACAGAATCCATCGCTTTTCATTGGCTGAATCCTTGCCAGGGAAGAAGAGTCTTTCCTCTTGTTGGACTCCAAGCATAGCAGGGACTGAGTGTCTGTACTCTGGTTTTCCAACTCTGTCTAATTGAGGTTTCTATTCATTAATTCTTTAATAAATTAAGAAATGGTTGTGTCAGTCCAACATGGACAGATAGTACAGATGACAATAGATAATGACAGTAAACTCACTACAGACAGGTCATTGTTTCCAGGGATTTGCATATTTTTGTGAGCATAGTTCTGAGCACAGAGCTATTCGGAATTTCCTAGCCTCCTTTCAGGTCACTATGTGAAGAATCCTAGCCAATAGGATGTGGTTAGAAGGGATACATACTACTTCCCCAAACTTAGAAACCCTGAGTTAATAATGAAAAAATCTGCAATAGCCTGAATACCTAGATGATTGCTTGGTCCCTCCTGCCTATGAAAAGTGAAAAAAGTGAAAGTGTTAGTCACTCAGTCTTGTTGGACTCTGGGACTGAGTCAATTCCTAGGCAGGTTGGTAACAACTCCGGGGCTCCTGCAGAGGAGAAAGAGGTCTGGGGCTCTCGAAGTGGAGGTAGGGGTCTGGAATTCTCAAGGAGGAGGAAAGGACAAACAGCTTTTATTTTCTCTATATTTCTTAGTCTTAGTCATATAAAGTTTTTTTTCTTTAAGCCTGGAACTGATGATTACACAACAAACAACTCAGTTTAAATTCTGTACTAAGGATTATAGAGGACATGTTTCTCCTTCCTGAAAACCTTCTGACTAATCCTGTTATCTTAAAATGTATATTATGTGAGTGGGTCTAGTAATATCTTTACAACCTTGAGACATTCTTTTGATTTATTGTAATAGTCAATTAAAAAGTATATAATTCCCTTGCTAAGACTAGAGAGGGGGGCATTCTCCGGCCTGCTTCTGATGTCTATGTTGGAAGTTTTCTCTGTCTCTTCTCACTTTAATAAAACCCTGCTACACCAAAGCTCTTGAGTGATCAAGCCTGGTCCCTGGTCCTGATTAAATCTTCTTCTTCAGAGATCACAAATCCAACATCGTTCACCATAAGCTATCAGGACCCCATGGACTATATAACCCACCAGGCTCCTCTCTCCATGGAATTCTCCTGGCAAGAATATTGGAGTGGGTTGCCATTTCCTTCCACAGGGATCTTCCTGACATTGTAGGCAGAGCTAGTAGGGAAGCCCCTTCTGCCTACATGTGCTAGAAATAAATTGTCATTGTCTTAAAAATTCCATAATTTGTCTATCATAGTACCTAGCATTACTGTAACTAATAGAATGACTATAATTTTTATTTGTTTTTTTTTTAAGTAATGATCCTCTTTTAAAATTAAGGTCTAGAAAAATGTCTACTTTAGAATAGATCAGTCCCAAGATAATCCTAAATACAATAGTTAGAATGTCTAGGGTATTCACATTATAAAAATGGTTGTGGAGAAGTGTTCTCAGATGTGTTGCTAATAGCTGAATCATGTTTTAGTGTCTCTTTTGGCAGAACATAAATCTTATGTTTGCAGGCAGGGTTGTTTATCTTATTTAAAGTATCTGGCATAATGGTTATCACATATAAGTGATTACCAAGTATCTATAAAATGAATCAAGTATTGGATCAACAAGGTGGAGATGTAAGCAGGAGCCCAACCAATAAAGGTGTTATTAATGATATAAGAGAATTTGGACTTGATCCTGAGAGCAATGGGGAGCCATTGAAAGATTTAAGAAAGGAAAGTGAGTAATCAGATTTTACCTTTGGACATTTTACCTTTTTGACATACTCAAAAAGTTATTCCACCTGAAAAAGATGAAAATTGAAATAAGGAAGATCAGTTTGGAGGCTCTTATAATTTTGGTAAGAGATGATTGTGCTATAAATTAGTGGCCCTGTGAATGGAGACAAGAAAATCCATTTGAGACATATCTAGAAGGAAAACCTGACAGAACTAGATGATCCTCTAAAATTGAGAGGCTGACACTGAGCAGGACCATGGGGGGCTCCTGGGCATGGACTCATGTGGCCTCAGTTTCTTGTGTGTGGAGTATAGGTGTCAGCTTCCATGACCTTCCTGAAGTTCCAAAGGGCAGGTTCAAATAGTTGCTAGTCAGGCAAGAGAGGGGATGCAGAGACAAGGGAGGAACAGCTAAGAAATAATGGTGCAGGCTTGGGACAGGATCCCAGTTCTGCCTCAAGGAATACACACAACAATGTCTTTGAGCTCTGTTTCTCTGGGGCACTAGTGATAAGAACCCGGCTGCTAATGCAAGAGACAGAAGAAACTTGGGTTCCATCCCTGAGGGTATCAGGGTATCAGGAAGATACCCGGGAGGAGGCGCAACAGTCCAATTCAGGATTCTTGCCTGGAGAAAGACATGACCAGAGGAGTCTGGTGGGCAACAGTCCAAAGAATCAAACATGACTTTAGTGACTTAGCACACCTGCACCTCAAACTAAAACCCCTACAAATGGAAGGTGTTAACTGCTTGATGAAGCATTCTTCCTTCCAAAATAAAGCTCACAGTTTGATAACCTTGTGAACCACAAAAGTTCATCAGGAAAACCACCCAAGGCCAGAGTAAAGGAATGCTGGTCCTTCACACACCCTGATCCTTATCAGCAAGATTGCCCTTGAACCACTGCTATAAAACTCCTCACCAAACCTTTCGGGTTGGGACACAGTGTTTTGAAGGCGGCACCCTGCTGGGTCCCCTTCACTTGGCAAAGCAGTAGAGCTATTCTTTTCTACTTCACCTAAAACCCTGTCTGAGATTTGATTCGGCACCAGTGCACACAGGCTGAGTCTCCAAATAAGGGGTGGGAGCAGCAGAATGAGACAGTGGAAGAAGAGCAGGATTACTCCTAGTCTGTGGTCAGGGTAATCAGGGGAGTCCAGTCATTTGGACCATAAAGAAGGCTGAGCGCCAAAGAACTGATGCTTTTGGATTGTGGTGGAGAAGATTGTTGAGAGTCCCTTGGCCTATAGGGAAACCAAATTAGTTGATTCTAAAGGAAATCAACCCTGAATATTCATTGGAAATAGTGTTGCTGCAGCTGAAGCTCCAATAATTTGGCCCCCTGATGCAAAGAGCTGAATCACTGGAAAAGACCCTGATGCTGGGAGGCATCAGGGAGAAGGTAGGTAGAAGGAAAAAGAAGGGGAACGACAGAGGATGAGATGGTTAGACAGCATCACCTACTCAATGGACATGAATTTGAGCAAACTCTGGGAGATAGTGGAGGACCGAGGAGCCTGGCATGCTGTAGTCCACGAGGTCACAAAGAGTAGGACATGACTTAGAAACTAAACAACCCCCACCACGGGTGGTGTTGACATCACTAAGATGAGTTCAGGGAAAGGTAAAGAAGTTTTCGGGAAGTTGTAGTTACCACAGAGAACAGTGCTCTTCTACACTTCTCTACCCAAAGCTAACTGAACCCAAGGGTCTCTTAACAACTGGTCCCCAGGGCTCATCATAGAGCTTGTTGTTATGCCCGATGTCCGAATCCCCGAGCGGGAAGAGAGAAGGCTTCCAAGGCAATGCAACTCGCAAAAAAAGGGAAGTTTATTACTGACTCGAGCCAGGGCCTTCTGCCTCCGCCATCACAGTGGTGCAGGGTCAGAAAAGCCCTGAGCCCAAGCTGTTACAGAAATTTATAAGACATGCATAATCAATTAGTAGCTGGCTTAAGCGGATTGGTTACATGTTTACAAAGCAATTCTATTGGTACAGACTTTCGCGGGCTTTTTCAAACCTGGGCTTTCGCGGGCTTTCTCAAACCTGGGCTTTCGCGGGCTTTTCAGCTTTCCCCTTTGTCTCTTACTGGGCGCATATTGATTGGCTGGCTTCAGGTTACCTGATGGGGGTGGGGAATCTTACCATTTCGGGGAAAGCTAAAACTTAGGTCCAGGCTGCCTGTCATGGAATTAACCCTGGCAGCCTCACACTTGTGTCAGAGTAAGAACTCAAAACTGGAATCAAACTATGAATGAGTGAATGGATAAGTGAATGAATGAGTGAAACGAGTAATTTTGAAGGGCACAGTATTGAAAGCAACTAATAGCATTTTCTTTCATACTGTTTCTGCTTGAGATCTGCAGCATGCAGCTAGCACAGATGGCCTCGAGATTGCAATTCTCTTTACATATTTACTCCGCTCCCACTTGTTCTCACTCTCTCCCCACTCCCACCGTACCCCCCACCAGGAATGGTCATGAATCACAAATAACTCCACGGTTCCCTGAAGCATCTGCCTCTGATCACAGTGTGAGTCCAGCAATCTTGTAATAGACTCCACAAGTGTTTTCCTTGGGTTAAAAAACTCATCAAAATTAATACTAAATTGAAAAGGGGAAGTTCACAGTGAGCTAGCTGTCCTGTGTGAGTGAAACATGCAGTCTGGCAAATAATAAGTTCTTTTCTCTAAACTATGTATAAAGAATGAAAAGTGGGTGAAAGGGACACCTGCCTATTCCCATCTATCAGATAAGGCCAATTTAATTTACCAAGAGATATAAACTTGCCTTGTTTGTATGATGGACAAGCCTCCTGTTGGGCTGCTCCCTGCAGGCCTGCAAACTCTGTATTTGTCCAACCTCAGGACTGAAGAAACAGCCCAGAGTCAGCGACGGAGACATCAGTGGTTTAATCGGTGGGGGAGCTTACCCATCAGAAGCAAGGTCCTGGAGCGACACCCCCACCACGTGTGAGGAAGGGCAAGCAAGACACAGCAACAGTCTCCACTGCTGCAGAGAGGGAGGTTACCAGCTACAAAGGGAACTGACTTCAGGTGGGCTCACTGGTCACCAGGGAAACCAGCAGAGGAGCCCACCCTTCACCATCCCTTTGAGAAGCTATCGGCGTGGAGACCTTCTGATTTAAGATTAGAACGGTCACCAAGTGGGGCCTGGGGCAGGTATGTAGGCATCTACAGATTAGGCTCTGATTAACAGAGCGGGTGGGTCTTGTCAGTAGCGGGTAGGTGAAGCAGGCATGGGTCAAGCAGGGGACAGACAGCGAGAGAACAGGCATTTTGAGAGGACTGATCATACGCCTCCAAACACAAATAGGTGTCGAAATGCAGAAAAGAGCTCTAGACCCGAGTGGAATCACTGAGGTTACTGAGCTCAGTAGGAGTGGAGCCTGGACTGGCGACTCTGGCAACTGCACAAAAGCTCGTGTAAGAACCGTCATCACCATCTCTAGCCTTGGCAGTCAAAGCAGTCTGCAGCCCTGCCGAACTCACTTCACCTGGGAGCTTGTCAGAAATGCAGACCGTCAGGCCACTCCCCCGCCAGTCCCTACTGAATCAGAGTCTGCGGTGTGACAGATCCTCAGGTGGCTCATATGGACCTAACAGCTTGGGGGGCTTTGCTCTAAATCACAGCATTCAAAGGGTCTACTGAGCTCAGATTGATTCACTTTAGGGTCACTTTAGAATTTATTATCCAGATGGGGACATTTGTGAGTGTGAATAAGGGGTGTTAAAATAAGTGTAACTGTATATTTTAAAAATACTTAGCTACTAAGAAATGTTATTTTTATATAGAAGTAGGTCTATAAAATAGTTGTAGCTATAGGCCATCTTTAAAAATATTTTCTAAAAAAATAGAAATAAAACATATCAATGGATACTAAAGAAAAATTCTTTATGTTGACCTGAATGTTAATATAAGTGCTAGGTTGAGTTTGATATATTATTAAAGTGAAACTAAATTTATTTTAAAATACATATATTATAGAAATAGGTATTTCTGTAATTATGTATTATAGAAATACATATTTCGTGAAGAGTCAGACATGACTTGGCAACTGTACCACAACGACAGAAATAGATATAGAAACGTGTACATATATTGGTTGCGATACACACATACATCCTAACTCTATTTGCTGAGATAGTCTAAAAGTAGGGATGTTCAGTAGCAATAAACAAACCTAAGGTTAAGATCTAGGCTTCTAAATACCATCCTCCAATAAAAGGAATCTGGATCCTTTGGGGAAATAACTGACTCTGGGGTGAGGTTGAAGAAAATAGTAATATGATATGAGGTCAGTAGGAATGCGTTGTGAAATTAGGCATTCTGAGGCATGGAATATATTTTAGTGCCAAAAAGAATACATTTCTCTTGTTTTAAGTCACCTAGTTCATGGTAATTGTTACAACAGTCATGAGAAACAAACATTCTCACTTTTCCTTATCTCCAGAGAACATGTGAGCTAGACTTAAGTGTGTAAGAGAAAGGAAAAGTAGCTGGAATTTTACTTGCTTGCCCGCTTGCCTTGTGTTTCCTTCTGCTTTAGTGGTGAAAGGAAAGTGATGAGGGGAGGGAACCTGAGGACAGGACTCAGGTTTCTGACTCTTACCCATTAGCTTTGTGACTTTGGGTGTTTAAAATCTCCGACCCTTATTTTTGCCTGAAAATGAAAAGTTTCCATCTGATTAAAAGATTTTCAGATATTGCTTACAGATTCCATTATGACTAAATTTTTAGTTTTAATTTCAATTTTAAAAGCCATATGTTGAATTATTTGAAAATTATAATAGTTTTACACACGCAAATGGGTTACCTATCAGACAGCAACACTTTGAAGACCAACTGTGTAATAAATTCTGCTGCCAGTTTATTTTATTTTGATATTGACCACAGAATACCACTTCTGATACCACTACAGAATACCACTACATTTAATTCAATGATTCTCATCTTGTGCTCAAGGGAGGATAACATAGAATATCTTATGGTTGTTCTGCCAAAAGTCTTCAGAAATCCAGTCTCACTCTGAGGTAGTAGGTTTTAGTATTCCATAGAAGATTTAACTACAGAACAATCTGGAGAACAAATATAAACCATCACCCTTTTATCACCCTTTCCCCAGACCATTCAACTGGTGCTAATATTTTGACCTACATTTTGTCTTGTTGAACTTGGGGCATTCTATCAGTGAGGATTGAAGATCTTTGGTTTTTTATGTGATTTGGTCTTCAAGTAATCCAGACCCAGACCCATCCTTCTCAACTCGCCTGGTGTAGACTCTCACTACCCCCATTTAGACCATCACTATGGCCTTCTAACTAATCTTCCTTTCTAGCATCTAGGCCTCACACTCACTCAACCACATTTCTAAACTTGATTTTCATTTCATGACTCTAAGAAGCAAAGTACAGGGTTAGCCCATAAACCTCAGCCTGGCAGTTAAGGTCTTGTGACACCAGATTCCTATTTATACCTTTATTTTCTTTAATTTTCCAATCTGAGTGGTCTTCTTCTTAAAAAAAAATTCATTCACTCTTCGCCCTCACATGCTACGTTCATGCTATCATTTATAAAGACCTCTATGTGTACAAATGAGGGACATGAAAAGGCTTTTGTGTGTAGGAGGCCTCACAGGGTCCTGGGTTTGGTTGCTCAGTTGCAACCCTATAGACTACAGCCTGCCAGCCTCCTCCTCTGTCCACGGGATTTCCTGGAGACAGTTGCCATTTCTATCTCCAGGGGATCTTCCAGACCCAGGGATCAAACCGGCTTCTCTTGTGTCTCCTGCATTGCAGGCAGATTTTTCACCTCTGAGCCACTGGCTTCTGTGGTGGCTCAGATAGTAAAGAATCCACCTGTAATGTGGGAGACCTAAGTTCGATCCCTGGGTTGGGAAGATTCCCTGCAGAAGGGAATGGCTACCCACTCCAGTATCCTTGCCTGGAGAATTACATGAACTGAGGATTCTGGCAGGGTCTCAAAGAGTTGAACATCACTGAGTGACTTTTACTTTCACGTGCACAAATACCTTTATTTTCCTCTGTACTCTGCAGGGTCTGGTTCTGGTCCAAATGACACTATTTCAGCCAATGCTATTTCCTTCTGTGAATGGTTATTAGAAGTTATTTTCAACTACACAAATAGTATTTAAAATATTTTTTTGGATATAATGCACAGGTATTTCAGGGCTCCCAAAATGATGTAGCTTTCCTTATCATTTCACCCACCTTTTTAGATCCTACCCTATCCATGGAGTCCTCCCCAACTTTCCCGTATCAGTTTCCCTTTTTCTGTCTTTCTATGCCCCTTAATCTCCCTCCGTCTTTACACTCTGCCCTAATTTACCATTCAGTATCTCCCAACATTCTCACATATTAGAAGCATTTGAAAAGAATTTTAAAAGATTCCCAGGACCTACAGACAGGATACTTTTAAAATTGATCTAGTATGTAGCCCAATGTACAAAAAAAAAAAAAAAAAAAAAAAATATATATATATATATATATATATATGTATATGTTGGCATTTTAAAGATGTTCCCTAAGTGATTCAAATGAAGGAATAGCGTTGGAAAACACTAACCTGAGCCAGATGACAAACTCCTTTAGAGAAGCTACCGTGTATCATACCTCTTTGGCTTCATGCTCAAAATAGGTGATCAATAAAGAAATGTTGATTGGCTGACTTTCTTTTTAAAGAAGGAAAAGGAAGAGATTGGGGAAGGAAGACCCCTTTGGCTTCATCCTCAAAATAGTGCACACAGTCCTAGTCATGATCAATAAAAATATGTTGACTGGCAGATTTTCTTTTTAAAGAAAAAAAGGAAAAGGAAGAGATTGGGGAAGGAAGTCCTGTTAAGTACACCCAGCCCTGCTGTTTTCCACCTGAGAGCTCAGCAGGTCTTCACGGCCAGTCCTGTGGTTCCCAAGGAACATGACACTTTACTAAGAGTAGATTCCTGCAAAACTCTACTAAGAATGTCAGTTTGGTTCACCTCAGTGTCTAGTCACTGACTAAAATGGAAAACACCAGCTAAGATCAAGATTTTACATTTGAAAATAATTATTTTCAACAAGCAACTGAAGAAAAGTTCTTGATCACACAATTTTTTTTTTAATGTTTTGTCACAGTATTTATAAGCTATGTTTGGAACTAGTACCTTATATTCAGTATGCTACCAAATTCAGTACGAAGGAAGAATAGTGCATCACAACCTACCTGCCAAGAGTGCGTCCTAGCCACAGGTGAGGCAACTGCCTTTCCAGCTGGGGATGTTTCCCAAACTGGTAAGACTATCTGTCTTGATGTGCAACCGGTACCATCTTGCCTCCTGAATCACATCTCAGCATCTCTGGATAGCCCATTAGATCTGCCATGATCTAACCAACATTATCTGCTCTTCATTCCCCCAACATTATCATGATCTTCAACATGCAAACCCTTGGAATGAATAAATGAGAGGTGTGAAAACTAGGGTCTTTTACAAGTGTCTAGCATGAAACCCGTGCATCTTTACTCATCAGAGTCACTTTACCATACCACTTTGCTGCTGCTCAAAATACAAACCTCTCTATCTGGCAAACTCCATCTAAAAGTTGGGTGCATGTGACCAACGTTGGTGCCAATTCTTCTGGTAGATTTTATTAAGCCTTTCAGACATTTATGAAATCAGTCTTTTTCTGTGCTACAGTTGGTAGGGGGTTGGGAGTGGAGGTGTAGAGAACACAAAGACAGTGCTTCTTATATATATTTATAATGAAGAACTTTTCTAGTTCCAGAGCCTGGAGTCTCCAGTTCGTTTTAATACAATAAGTTATATTAACTAGGTGCATAAAAAGGACAACATCTCCCTTTACTGGTTTGTCATCATGTCACTACATTTATCCAGTACTGTTTTGAACCTACTCATGTTACAAAGAACAGGTATATAGGGTTTCCCTTGTATTTTAAAGAAAAAAAGTATGCCAGATTTCTCCAACAATCTGGAATTTTATTCCATTCATATACATGCATAGTAACAACATTTGTTGAGAAATTATTTCTATCAGAAGTAGAACATTATCTTTGTGATCACCAGGTGCAGTATTGCTACTCTTATATTTAAATAGATCTTATATATGAATTAAATTCATACTTGCAGCATTGAGTTTAGGGTTTCGATTTAGACTGTGCCTTTCAAAAGATAAAACCGATTAATACTACTTCATTACTTACAATACTGCTTCCAGTAATTTTGTTCATTCTTACAAAGTATTGCATTTAACAGCAAAGGTTTAAAAATTGAGACAGAGCTGCATCAGCGAAAGAAAATACAAGTACTATACAAGAAAAAAATCGCCATCTTCATTTAACATACATGTTTAAGATTAAGAAAATGGACAGAAACGTACGGCTACATACAAATGCAAAGCCTAGTGACTAAGAGACTGTATCTGCTAAAATATAAAGTGCAAACGGAGCCTGATTATCCAAGAATTGAAATCTTAAGGCGAACTTATAGCACGTGTATTTAGAACATCTTTGCAAGTTATATTTTAGCATATACATATATCTGCAACAGCATATAAGAAGAAATCAAGATACACAAGTGCTTTGGAAGCTATTTCTAAAATGCTTTTCTGTATTGTTTGTGACTATTCAAAAGCTACTTACAGTGCAAACCATATGTGCTACACAATAACTATACAATAACATTACAAATGACTTTAATATAAAGTTTTTAAATAAAAAATAACATAACCACAGCTATGAATACTGCTGGTAAAATAAATTAAATTTTTTTTTTTTTGGAAAATGGCACCAATAATACACTTTACTAATGGACTGTAATGAAATTACACGTTAAGTCTTCAACTCAGCCATAATGAATTATCTCTCCTGATCGCCCGGATGTAATTCAAACAGCTTTTTTTTTTTTTTTTTTTTTTTCCTCTGTACTGGGTAGAACAACATACTAAACACTGGTACCAAAGGTGACTGATGTCCATTGATTTAGTGATTTCATTTGACGTGTTCCGCGGCATGTGATGAGCAATAAAACTTTTTGTGAGTTATAAAGTTTGAGAGGTTGTTGAACTGGATGTCACAGAGCCGGCAGTATTTCCCACTGGTGGGCGCCTGGGTGGAGCCATTGACACTTTTTGCTATACTAGACAACTGGTCCTCCGCGGAGGCAACGCCTGGGGAGACGTTCTCGTTCGTGGCTAAGGGGTTCTCGGGGACCCAGGACGGAGACTTGGGGCCGTCTTCACGCGGAGGGTTCTGGGCAACGTTCTCTTGCTGGGGGTTGGCGGCAGGGCGCTCCTCTTGCTTCAGTCCACCATTCACGATGACCATGCCTCGATTTTTGGGCAACAGGGGCAGGGAATCTTTCTTCGGCACAGCGCACCCGTTGGAGGAGGCCTGGCCTTTGGGAGATTCATTTTCCGCGTTTGTGCTTTGCTCCACATCCGCGTTGTGGATGACCAGAGAACCGGAAATGTAATCACTTGGCTTGATTCCATAGTACGGAGAAAGCTGGTCGGCTCCTTTGGCCTTCTTTATTGCTCCAGGGTACAGGCAGTGGGGAAGAAACAAATGTTTGTTTTCTTCTTTTGTCGCGATGAGCTGAGCGGCTTCGCTGAAGACTTTCAGGCCCTGCAGCGTCGCTAAGTGGGATGAGAATAAGTTTCCATTGGGGGAAGGCTGCTTCAGGTTGCCATTTTTCTCGCATTTTATGATGCTTCTTTCATAGCTGACGTCGGGGCTGTTTCGTTCGCTCTCTGGATTGGGAAACACTTTATTGTCGAGCGGAGCCAGGTCGTTCCGCTGGTGGGCGGTGACCGGGCAGAAATTCTGCTTGTGGGCCAGGTAGTTTTCCACCTTGTTGAAACTGATCTTGCACAAGGTGCACTCATGGTAGTCTAGCAGCCTTTTGGGAGACGCGGTCGTCCGCTCAGACTGGGATAAACACTTTTTGCTGAGATCGATGGGGACGTCCATCTCCAGGCAGGAGACGCTGGAATGAGCAGTGTCACCTTTAGAAACCGGGACACACTTGTTCATGGCCAGGGAGGTTTCCAAGTGCTTGGAGACAATTCCTGGAAAGAGATCGCATCTTGGGTGGTAGCACTCGCCCAGCCCTTCCGTGGCTTCTTGGGCGGAGGTACAAGGGTTGCTGAGGTTGGCTACGTCGAGAAAGCGCTGCTGGACCAGCTGGGGCCTCTGATCCTGCTCCGGCAGGCACATCTCGTACATCTTCCTGCGCTTGCGCGTGCGCATGGTTCTCTGCATGGCAGGCACTTTGCTGGAAGCCGACCTCTTCAGCGGAGGGTCGTGGCGCGTTGCACAATAATACTGTTTGTGGACCATGTAGGTTTCGTGCCGGCTGAAAGTAATGTTGCAAGCTTCACAGGTAGTCTTATTTGGGTCACTTTCCCCATCCACTAAGGGGACGCTGGGGGTTTTGACATCAACAGGTTTCCCATTCATTTTATCATCATTGCTGTTGGGGGTGGAGAGCTTCTTAGCTTGCGTGGAAAAGTCCTTGTCGTGGCCCTTCCCGTTTGGCCCAATTAAATCTAAAACGGCGGAAGAATTGATGCAGGGTGTTTGAAGAAGTGGATTTTCGGGATCCGCGGGGTGAGTGGCTGGATTGAGAAGATTGATGGAGGGCTGACCCGTGTTGGGACTCACGGCCTCCTGCATCTTTTCTGAAACACCAGGGAACTCGGGGGACTTGGCCATCTGCTGCCATCGGCTGCTGCAGTAATGCTTTTTGTGCACTAGATAATTGTCCAAGTTATTGAAGGTTATGTTACACTCAAAACAGGTAGCCCCCTTGGGCATCAAGGGGCTGTAAATGACCGGCGGGTAGCTGCTGCTTCCGTGCCTCAGGCGCCGGTGCACCAGTTCAGACATCTTGGCCAAGATCTCCGAGGCTTGAGGGACCATTGTGATATCTTGGGGAAAAGCAAACTGCGATAGAAAGGGTCCCACGGGGAAAGAAGGCCCAATATTAGGCTGAACTGGAGATGAGGCGAGTCTTGGACTAGAGGGCTCAGACTTTATTTTCGTGTAAGAAAAGCTTTGTTTATTGGTTGTAGGCTGAATTTCGGGTCTCTGGTTGGTGAGAAAGAGCTGAGTCTTTTTCTCACACTTGTCCAGCTCCGTGTCAGAGCTCGCATCTTTAGTCTGCATGGCCTTTTGGCTCTGGGGGAGTTCGCTTCTGGTCAGCAAGTCTGTGGCTGGCTGTAAGCTGTCTTCGGCTCCACTTGGAGAGTGTTCCATGTCACTTTCTCGGGGCAGTTTGCCGCCAGGGACATGGAGCTCCTGGTGCTGCAATAACTCCCTCTGAGTCTGGAAGCCAAAGTGGCAGTGATTGCATCGGAAGGCAGCTTGAGTGAGATGGGAGAACAGGTGTTGGTGAAAGTTGATCACAGAATCAGCAGTGTAGCTACAGACGGTGCATTTTAGACTAGCACCAGGGGGGAGGAATTCTTCCATTTTCACTCCTGGAGAAACATACAAAAGCAGAATACTGAGAACCACACATTTTGGTTTGCTGGTGATACGAACCGTTACTAATGACCTCATGTCTTCAACACAGCAGAAATGAACTGAAATCTTGCAGAATCTCATTTGTGATATTAACTTTTTTCCTATGACACCTTTCACCATATGTGATAATAATAAACTGTAGTTAATACTTTCCAAAGCACTTTCATGAGTAGTATCACATTGTAGTGGGATGGGCAGTGCTGTTTTAATTTTACAGGTCAGAAGACAAATTCAAGGAGGCTAAAGGAATTGATTATGGTAATAAATCAAAATAATTATCTAATAAATTCAGTGATGAAGCCATGCCCAGACCTCAGATTTTATGATTTCTAATCCAATAGGCTTCTTACCAAACCACTGTGCTCCACAGTAGGAACAGGCAGGTATTTATTTGACAACCTGTATGCAAACTAAATAACTTAGTGCACTTAATGCACTAGAATTAGGTCTTTATACAACAGAATCCAAATAGAAATCATTTTGTTAAGTAATTAATAACATCCTAATTTATCTTTGGTACAAATTTAGAATTTCATGGTTTTGCTTAATATGGGTTATCTTTATCCAGGGCTGATATTCAGCTGATATTTACCAGTATGTTCAACTATATTAGTATACTAATATAGTCATTTCGGACTGACATTTGTACTGATTGATCATGGCCTGTTTCTGGTCAGTTATTAAATATTTTGAATATCACCACTGATTGGCAGATAAGTCTCAATGCAGTATTGTGATTTACAGGAAATGTATATTTGGTCACTCAGATAAGGAAAATCTATTTTGCCTATGCATCTGGTCTTCACCCTTGGTTCCTGGCTCAAGGCTTCTAAAACTGTTGGAGTTTCTTGTGGTAAATGTGTCTTTGTTATGTTAATGAGGTGACTTTTGTAAAGCCTTCAGGTAACCTAAGGATGGAGACTGGTTGCCAGAAGAACCAACCCTGTGAGTGAAGGGTCAGAACTTCCACTGCTTTCCACTTCTGGGAAGAAGGGCTGGAGATGGAGTTCAGTTGCCAATGGCCAATAACTTATTCAGTCATGCCTACATAATGAAGCCTCCTTGTCCATTCTCAAACCTAGCCCTATTCATCTCATCCATCTGGCTGTTCCTGAGTTATATCCTTTTAAAATAAACTGGTAATCTAGTGAGAATGTGTTATCTGAGTTCTGTGAATCACTCTAGCAAATCAGTCAAACCAAGGGGGTGCCATGGCAATCTCTGATTTACAGCTAGCTGGTCAGGAGCACAGTAGACTGGTCTGAGTTGGGATGAGAGTGAAGGGGGTCACTCTTGTAGTACTGACCCCTTAATCTGTGGAATTTAATGCTATCTCGGTAGTATCAGAATTGAGTGGAGTTGAATTTCAGGACACCCAATTGATGTCTAAAGAATTACCTGAGGGGGCGGTGCGGGGAGGCAGGGGGAACCACTCCCCTATGAATTGGAATTGGGAGCTAGACACTTTTACTCACTAAGGTCAACCCGTGTCCCATTCGTTGTCATATAGTTAAGTCAGGCTTGCTTCCTGTTCTCTGCACTCTACACTAAAATGAGAAATACCTTCTATATTCAGAAAATGAAAATATGGCAGACAACGCCCAGTCCTATAGTGATAAAAGAGGACTTCTTTTATTTTTCCCCTTTTCTCCTTAGCTAATCCAGGACTCATTTTTCTATTGAGCTGGAAAAATCTCTCTATCTCTTCTTTTTGTTTTGTACTTGACTTTGCGCTCACTGTGTGAGACAACCAACCTATTTCTGTGTCCCCTGGTTTATCACCTACATAAAGACAGCTCATTTGCAGGAATAAGGTAGAGAATGAGTAAAAAGAAAATTGCCTATTTTTATGGGTACAAAGACAAAAGCTTGCACAGTGTTACAGTATTGTAGGTTGGAGTTAGTTTTTTTTTTTTTTTAAACTGAGCACCTATTTTGGTTTTTAATTATGCAACCGAAGCAAAAACAGTGAAGCAAGTCACCCCAGGGTGTCTAACAAGTTTTGTATTCTATGTGCTGAAGAACTATGATTCCCAAAACTTGATTTGCCCTATCCAAGAATGTTTGAAAAAATACCTAAAATTAATGTAATTATGTACATTTGGTTCACTTCAATTATTTTTAAAATATAAGAATTAGAATACTATGAGATGATACTGATAATAATTGGGCATACAATTCCAAAATAAATGGGAATAGTAAAAAAGAGGGGATATATGTATAGATACAGCTGAGTAGACACACAACATTATAAAGCATATATATTCCAATAAAAATTAATTAAAAAAAATAGGAATAGTTGCCACCTTGCTCTTAAGGGAAGGCTTTAAAAAAAGAAAACTTGTTTTGCAGGCTAATTTTTCCTAAGAAGTTTTAAAACATAGCACTAAAAGTGTTTTTCTGTCAAAAATTCAACTATGTTGTTATCATGCACACTCTAGAAGTCAAGAACCTTTTACAGATCCATATTTAAAAGTTACTTTCTCTCAAGTGAGATTTTAATTGGATCTTTCAAAATAAAAGCTTTATTTCCATTCAGCAAATACTTTTTATGTAAAATATGTAAAAATACAAATATTTTTATGTACCTACTATTGAGTCCCTGCTGTGTGGGAAACAGTGCATGGTAAGTTTGCGAAGATCACCTGACACATAAATGAATGAATATTGATGACAATATACAAAGGGTATTGCGATTTCTAAAACTGATGCTATTTGACTTCAGTTGGAAAAAAAAAAACAACTATAGAATGCTTTGGCCTGTAAACTGACCACTGTAAGTCGTTAGAGAAGAATCCAGACCCACGTCCTTTGAACAGAATATACTGATTGTACGTGACAAAAGGTAATAACTATCTGGTTCAGCAAGTTTAATTTGATTTTATAGGCAGAAAGAGACATATGAATGTAATGTATGCACAATATGTGTGGGTGTACATGTGTATGTATGTAGAGAAAGAACAGGGTCTCCTAGAGCAGAAGAAACAAGGGAGGCACTTACCACTGTGTGAGGTCAGGTGCATTTCTAGAGCTCGGGCATTGGAAAAGCTCTTGGTGCACTGTGGGAAGGGACACAGGCTAGAAATCTGAGGAGCAGTATCCTCATTTTCCTCTGACACTGGTGCAGCTTCTCTTTGCCTTCCACTGCAATAGTACATCAGATGGGCTTGCAGATTCCGCTCACTGCGATACCAGATGCCACAGGACTTGCAAGGGAATATATCCTCTGCAAGCAGAAATACAGGGACACGTTAGCTGCTGCCCACTTAGGGCCATTCATGGGTAAACTGCATTTGGTTCCGTTTTTTTGAGTCTGCTCTCTGGTTCTGAATTAGGTAATCAGACAGTGGCTAGTGAAGTGTTGGTGGTGTTCCACAGTACAGGACTGAGCTTATAAAGGAATGTTGCATTCAATGCAATTTACCTTCCCACAGACTCTTTAGAAAGTGTACTGTAGGAGACTCCCAACATAAAGCACAAGAGGTTGATCCTAAATTGTTTATATTGTATTTATGGTTTAGAAAAGTAGGCATTTAGAAAATAGCAGTATGAAACGTTTTATCTGCTTGATTAAAAGGTAAAGGATCTAATGCCTGCTGCGCTGAAGTTAGCCTTGGTGTCAACTCCTGACATCATTTATTCATTTAATTAATTAATTGCAGAGTGCGTCCTGAGTGCCTGATTTATGCTGAGTAGGCTGTAAAACAAAATGAGAGACAAAACAGCTGTTCTTAAGGAGCTTAGGTCGCTTGGGGCTGGTTAACAGGTGGTTAGATCATTATATAAGAATGTGATGACTGCTCTGATGGAGGTATCTGAGGGGTGTTTGGGGGCATGGAAAAGAAATACGAGCCTGGGGAGAGAACTGGAGGGCGGATGAGGTGAGAGAAGAATTTAGAGGGAAGATGATGGCATGCCTTAGCTGCATTGTGAAGGATGAAATTAATCTAGTCAGGTGGAGAAGGGGATTGTATTCTTGTAGTCAAGGGATCATCATGGGAGCCTATGAGGGACTGGGTAGAAGCTGAGAGGCTATTCTGTAATCTCAGGAAGAGAGGAGGCTGCAGAAGTTAGGGACAGACTACCAAAGACCATGGAGGCTTTTATTTTTGGGGACCTCACTGCATGTCATGAAGGATCTTAGTTCCCTGACCAGGGGTTGAACCTGTGCCCTCAGCAGGAGTCCTGACCATTGGATTTCCAAGGATGTCCCACTGTAGGATTTTTAAAGTTCAAGTTTCTATCTCAATGAGTATGGAAAAGTTACTGAATCATTTTAAATAATAGACTGACAGAAACCGCTATGATATAATGTTAACTGTGGAGCAGAATTTGAAGGTAGCAACTTTGGAAGGAAGACTTATGACTTATAATTGAAGTAATCTAAGTGAACTATGTTACAGTTTGAATTGTAGCTAATAGCCATATAGTATTTGTTAGGTCATGCTATAATATGTATGATATGTATTTCTCATCGATTCATTCATGGAGAATTTCTGTGTGTGTATGTGTTGTCACCCTCATTCATTAATAGGTAAAGAATGTGAGGTTGAGTAACTTGCTGTGATCATGTAAGTGGGTGAACTGAGGTTGGAAAAGCCTGGTGTAAACACTCTTCCATAATACCTCAATGGCAAGAGGGACAGAGAGAAGAAAAATCATATTTAGGAAGTAGAACTGACTGGAAGTGATGACCACTAGAGTGGAGGGTAAGGTTTGTCCTTGGTGCCTAGGCTTCTTGTTAGCATTTCTGTGTTAAGCGGTGGTTCATGCATCTCTACAGGGAATAGAAGACAGATGGGTGATGAATTCAGGCTAGTGCGTGTATAGTGACCAAATCTGACACTGTATTGTGCAAACTTGGCACTTTTGTAGTGAAAGGGGGCATGGATTAGAGGGGATGGCAGATAACCCTGTAAACTGGGACAAATCCAGGCACACTGGGGTACATGGTCACATTAGATGCATGCAAGTGGATATTTCTGTGAGAAAGAGAGATGAACATTGCAAAGATGGCAACAGAGGTCTGAAACTCGCCAGACACAGCTGGACTTGTGATTTATAAACTGTCAGTGTATAGTGGGTGGTGGAAGCCCATGATAGTGAAGGAGACGGCTCAAGAGATCCTGTTGAAGGAGATAAGGAGAAAATTAAGGACCAAATTCTAGTGAATGAGAAGTAAGGAACAGGTAGGTACAATACAGAATTTCCAAATACAATCTAACTACAAAATCACACCCGGCTACTGCTTATTATTTAACCCTTCCCACCCAAGTTAGTTACATTTACACTTCAGGGGGCCACAATATTTAATAAAGTGGCTATTTATGCAGGATGACTTTAACTGATTAGCTAATTAAAGAATGAGAACAAAAGCCTGTAGAATCCATGTTGATTTATTTCAGATTAACCGTTATCTTGCTACAGAAAGCAAACAAAGTATAACCTCAAATGTATATAATTAGAATGAACATTCATACACTGAAGCATCACAATAATATAAGGTACCCCTAGGACACTTGGTGGGCTTCCCTGGTGACTCAGCGGTAAAGAATCCGCTTGCACTGCCCAAGCCACAGGAGACACGGTTCGATCCCTGAGTCAGGGAGATCCCCTGGAGGAGTGCATGGCAACCCACTCCAGTACTCTTGCCTGGAGAATCCCCATGGACAGAGGAGCCTGGAGGGCTATAGTTCATAGGGTCGCAAAGGGTCAGACATGACTGAAGTGACTTAGCATGTATCTACAGGATACCTGGTAACAAAATCATTTAGTCTCAAATTCAAGTTACAGCAAGTTCCTCACTATCCAAAGTAAAGGTCCAGCAAAGAAGATAACTACATTTACACTAAGGGAATCTAAAAATACACTTGGGTTGGGTGCACTGAATCCAGTGGTTGTATGCAGAATAATTCCAGATACACATGAGAAGTTCTTTATTCTGGAGGATGCAGTTACAGCAAGAACATAATTCAGTAATTACTGACCATAATTACTATACACACAAAAATATATATAGTATTGGGACATAGCTATAGTCTCTAGAATTTTCTGCATCATTCAAAGTCTTGGGCATTTTCAAGGACATTTTTGACTCAAGGCAATATTTCACTTGCCTACTGGTTTCAGATTCTTTTCTTCTATTAAGATGTAACTGGTACTCATGTTCTCTCTCAGAGACAGATAAAAGCAGAGTGGACTCTAGAACTCAGATCTTGGGACTCCTGAAGCACTGATTTTATGTCATATCAGGTCACTGTGTGTTCAAGAAATACAAACCAAGTTCAACAGTCCTTTTAACAAAATATAATCACAAAGACAGATTTTCTAGGGCATATTTTAAAATTTTGCATATAAAGTACTCTAAGGAGTATTTTTCTTTCTCTTTTTAATTTTTTATATTAGATGGTGTCTTATTTAGCCTACATTTTCCCTTCATTAGTATATCTATCAAATTTGATTTTGTTTTCTTTTTCTTAGGTTTTAACTCTTAATACCTTAATTATTTTACCATAGGAGCATCAGTGAAAGATATTGGGCTTCTTATAGCTAAATAGCCTTGAACATTGCTTAGTTTAGAATATCAGATTTTTGTTTGTGACATTCAGGAATCCAACGTGAAATGAATGAATTTAAGTTCTTTTTATATTCCCATAAGAAGTGATCTCATGCACACACACACACGTACACAGAGAGTTAAAGTTGGAGAGAAGAGCAAATAAAATCACAGCAATGGAGGAATAAACTCTGTCTCTGGTTGCCTGTCAGTAGGCATTATTTTTTTCTCTCCCCTAAATATCATCACCACCACAAAGCCTGAGCTCCTGCACTCAACACTTACTATTGACAATAGCTGTGGGCAAAATAGAAGCCATGGCAGCTTGCTGAGGGAGCAGCTGAATTGAGTCCAGCAGGCGCGCCGGGTACATCCCTTCTGTAAGACTCATCTGACTGGCAGCTTGTAGCCTTGAGTCAAAATCCACCACAAAGGCAATTAGCTCTTCACCCTCAGAGATGGCCTTCGTAGTCGTGCACCAAA
This sequence comes from Muntiacus reevesi, assembly GCF_963930625.1. Lineage (NCBI taxonomy): Eukaryota > Metazoa > Chordata > Mammalia > Artiodactyla > Cervidae > Muntiacus > Muntiacus reevesi. The sequence goes on along the minus strand of NC_089260.1, from coordinate 21,838,830 downwards.
GCTGACCCCCTATTAAGAAAAAAAAGGAAGAGAAAGATAGAATTGACATAGAATACTCCAGCTTGCTGTACATTGGATTGATGTCAATAGCACCTTCTCATGTTTTTCACATCAGTTTCTACTGGGTGGAGTGTTGGATCAAGACAACAGGTGCCCTCCTCTTCCCTTTGTTCACTTAAAACAATAAAACAGCCAGTTATTTTACCAGCGACACGGGTTTATAATAACAAAGGACTGCAATTAGGGACAGGCAACTATAGTGAACCATATGAAAGTCTGGTAAAACAAAAGAGAGGAAACATTTTATAGAGAAGGGGAAGTTGGGAGAGCTATGATAAACCAAAAGTCCACTGGAAGTCCATTGGAAACTGGAAGTTTGAAATATAGTGGCATTTCATTGGCTGAGTTGTTGTCAGGTGATGAGAAATGCTTTCTTCCTCCATTAAATAATGTCACTTCCTGATGGAGATACAAAGACCATCTCTTCCTGTTGGGCTCTGTATTGATGTCAAGTGGTACTTGCCAGCTCCCGCATCTGACTTCCCTACTCCACTTTAGTGAGGTTTCCTTTTATGAATTTTCATACCTCCTATGTGGAAAATTATATTTCTTGCATTAAATGTACTGTTCAGTGACCAACAGTAGGAGAAGACTAAGGACCAAGTATAGACATAATCTGTACAGAGTTTTGTCAAAAATTGACAACTTTTTGCCTTCTGGTGCTTGACTTAATCATTAACCATGCTATTACATGGTATATACTGCCTAAGAACATGCACGGTAGGGATCCAACCTCAAAATGTATTCCAAGTGAGTCTTTGAAGTTATTCTTCCTGCACCTTACTCCTCTTTTTCTCTCTTTCCCAGACACTGATATATCAGATACTGATATTGGTATATGTATAAATATGATTCCTAAAACTACAAAGAAAGTAAACAAAGTTCCTAAAATTTAGAAAGTTTAAAGGTAATTCCAGTTCATTTTGTTCTCTGCATGTCTGCTTCCACTTTTTTTTTGGAGGGGCGGATGCTGAGTGATCTTTACTTTTATAATATTTCTTATAATATAGCTTCTTTATCTCCCTTTACCCTGACTGAACTTCCTGAAAAGAAGATACACCAAAGATCCTTTTCAAAAAGGCTTATTTAAATAAAGATTTGTTTAAATGAAAAGAACCCTTTCTTCAAACACTAAGATAGACTCTGGCTCGGTGCTTCAAATGATCACGTGTGGTGCATTAAAAAGAAAATTAACTATGCAAGTACATCTTCTAATGTATTGGAAAGCGATAGCAAATGCTCATTTATTTAACATGTTTAGACAGGCAAAGCACTTATATTTTGTTATCTACACTCTCAGGCCTAGATACGTATCCTATACAGTTATGCCTGAAATAATATGGCATAGTTGATATGTTATAAAGCTTTTTTTCTCATTGTGTATATATTGCAAGGCTATATATCGTACTCATTAAGCAAGTAAAAATTGTATCCATTCTGATAAGTAATATTGCTCTGTTTATCTTTCAGAGTAACTGCCTTTTCAACTGCACTTCATTTTTTCCACCCTCAAAGAGATCATAGTTTTTAAACAACTTGCGGTAAAAATCGGGTGGAAAAGATAACAACAGCATATGATACGGCGCAGTTGACTAGAAGATTCAGGACTTCGTTTTAGAGAGACCTGGGACAGTTAATTAAAGCAGCTGATTAAATGCTAAAGGCAAGCAAACAAGACACCATTTGTGACAGTATGTTTGTGAAAAAACAAACCTAAAATTACCGATCTCAAATTTATGTGAAAATTTCCAAGGAAAACACACATTTACTAAAGGACTAGAAAACAACCCCCCTTTTTTTTTTCCACTTTGGCTCTAACATATCTGAAAGAATACAAATTTGCCAAAGTTGAAAAACAGATTCACTTTGGTATTGATTGATTGATTTACAAATGTAGAAGCTAAATGGCATCATCGTGGAATTCGATGAGTACTGAAAAGGGCTAAGTTGGTGCTGTTTCTGTTGGTGACACCTCTTTCCCCTGGGAGGCTCCTGCATTTGGCTGCTCTGCCTTCTCTGATGTGCATACAGATCCAAACTACTCACGGCTCTAGACAAAGTAATCATCTGCACCTTATCTTTCCTCTGGGAAACTGCTTATTAAGTGAGTCCGTGTAATAGAGGTGGGGAGGGCAGAGGCAGGCACTGCAGTTCAGCCTCCTAGCCTGGTCTTTTGGAGTCATAGGATTTCAGCGTTGAACAGCATAACTTATATTAATGGTAACAGTTTCCCGTTTTTGATAAATTTATATTGTTGGTAAATCTAGCTATGGCTATGTTTTACAAAGGAAAAGTTGTGAATTCAGGTACCCAGGAGAAATCAATAGTTTAGAGAAGTTAGCAGTCAGCTTATCTTTATCACAGCAGTGAGCTCCATAGCAAGATGACTCCGAATACTTGTACTCAAACTTTGAACCCAAAAGATCCAGTCAATAAAATAAAATAAAATTCACAAACTATTAAGTGCAAGGAGGAGATATATGTATACTTATGGCTGATTCACATTGTTGGACAGCAGAAACCAACACAATATTGTAAAACAATTATCTTCCAATTAAAAAAAAATAAAGAAATATGTAGGAAAATTTCTCCAAAAAATAAACAAAAAATCATTTTTCTACATTATTAGGCAGTCCGGCAGCGGTAATACCTATCTGTTTTTGGACATATTCAGTAATGTTTCGTTTTTTATTGTCTTTACCATTTTATATTTCATCAGAGCATGTCATTTTAAAAGGCTAAATTGGACTGAAAATGTACTTTGCAGGTTTGATGAGAAAGTCAGGTGTTTTAGGATTTAGTCTTTCAAATCAATCATTCAGTTCAGTGTTCACTGAACTCCCCACTGTGTGCCAGGCCGGGCGCTGTGGCTTCACACACAACTCACACACAAACTGAACGTACACATACAAGCGAATTAGAATGCTACGTGCTGGTGTCATGCCCTAGTGCTAAAGAAAATGTGAGAGAGGTGAATAGCTGAGACTTCCTGGGGGAGTCAGGCAAGGCATCCAAGATGACTTTTGGTTTTTTCTTAATTGATTCAAGAAGAACAGAGGAAAACTAGCTGAAGTGTGTGTGGGGGGACCTGGCAGGTACATCGTTACTGGCAGAGAAAGGTAGATGGGTGTGAGAGCAGGATTATGGAAGAGCCTCAGGGCTGGCAAACCCGGAGCTTGGAGCCTGAGGGAGGACACAGGTGGATTATGGGAAGTGGCGTGCCAGAACCAACCTGTTCTGGATCACAGGGTGGGATGTTTACCTGTCAGGAATTTTGTGTGCTGTCGATGTCACGCTGGTAACTAGCCACCGTGAGAGCTGTAGTATTTGCTGTCAGAAGTGGAAACATTACAAATCAGGGCTTCCTCCCACAAAAAGTTTAGAAGCAGGTGAGACAGTTTTGATGTAACATAAAAACAGTTGTGTGTGGCTCATGGCGGGGAGATGGTATGCATTTGTTTTCAGTGAATGAATGAACAAATTTTTGACCTGAGCTTTACCCCCTCAGAATATAGATCTAAGGGTCATGAGGAGAATAAACTGAAGGGGTAGGAAATGTCACCTCAAAGCCTATTAGGAGGCTGTTGTACTTAGTTCAGTTGTAAGAAGTGTCAATTGTGAGGTAGAAAAGGGCCAATTTCAAGAGACATGGCTGGAAGAGGACTGGGGTGATTTCATGAGATGGACAAGAAAAAGGAAGCTGTTGAAAATGACACAGACGTTTCTGGTTTGGGAAACCAGATGATGGTAATTCCATTAGCAACATAGTAGAGCTGGTATATTAACAAGTAGTATTATATAGACAATAACATGTAATTGGTAATAATTAGGTTTAGTTTCTTTGGGCCTGATAGACAAGGTAGTTTATGTGTTTCTCATCTATTTTAATCCTATCGATTATTCTGAGGTGAATGATAGTATCCTCATTTAAGAGTTGAAAAAAATTGAAGCTTGGAGAGGTTAACTTTCTCAAAGCTGTTTCTTTTTGCAGAATCATGATTTAGATTTCTGTCTGTCCACCTCCATTCCCCAAGTGTGTATGTATTGAAAGTGTGTTGTATGTATGTGTGTATGCGTATGGATGGAAATGAAATTCGGCTTTGAAATGGTAGAGCTTGAGGTACCTGAGTGGTTTTTTGGTGGATGTATCCAGGAGGTAACTGGACTTAGGGGAAGAATAAGGCTAGAGAAAAAAAAAATAATTTGGAAGTCATCAACATATTCTAAATAACTGTGGGTGTTCTTTGCATTGGTGTGGTAATACAGAAAGAATCTAGCATGAGAAGAAAAAGAACAAAGATTGAAACTTGGGGAATCGAAACATTTAAGATGTGGGTAGAGGAGATGCAATCATTTAAAGACATGGCAAACATGTATTTGGAAAGATGAGGGGGAACCAAAAAAAAGGTGTCACAAAAGTCAAAGGTTGGTTCTTGGAAAGAGCTTGGACAAATTTTTTGGATGATGAGTTTAGAGCATACAACTTGAGGAAGCCACTTATATGGAGAGATATCCCAAGTATTGTAACACAGTTTTATTGATTCAAATAAAATATTCTAAGTATGACTGCTAGTGAAGATATAACCCCATCTGGAGGAAGTATGAACACTGGAACCAGACTCCTGGGGTGCAAATCTTGGATCTGCCACTTGCTAACTCTGTGACTTTGAACTTATCACCTAAGCATTCTATCAGTTTCCTCAAAATTAAAAATGGAAATGATGATAATACTACTGAAGTCAAGGTAGTACAGGTGGAAGCTTAAGAACAGCACCTGCCATCAGTTCAGTTCAGTTCAGTTCAGTTGCTCAGTCGTGTCCGACTCTTTGTGACCCCATGGACTGCAGCATGCCAGGCTTCCCTGTCCATCACCAACTCCAGGAGCTTACTCAAACTCATGTCCATCGAGTCGGTTATGCCATCCAACCATCTCATCCTTTGTCATCTCCTTTTCCTCCCACCTTCAATCTTTCCCAGTATCAGGGTCTTTTCCAAAGGTTCAGTTCTTCACATCAGGTGGCCAAAGTATTGGAGATTCAGTTTCAGCATCGGTCCTTCTGATGAATATTCAGGACTGATCTCCTTTAGGATGGACTGGTTGGATCTCCTTGCAGTCCAAGGGACTCTCAAGAGTCTTCTCCAACACCACAGCTTGAAAGCATCTATTCTTCGGCACTCAGTTTTCTTTGTAATCCAACTCTCACATTCGTACATGACTACTGGAAAAACCATAGCTCTGACTAAATGGACTTTTGTTGGCAAAGTAATGTCTCTGCTTTTTAATGCGCTGTCTAGATTGGTCATGGCTTTTCAGTAAGTGCTGTATAATTGTGAACCATTACTCTGTTTGGTTTGGTTTGGGGGGGTCTGTTTTTCTCATTTCTTGCTGCCCTGCTAAGTCCAAGAGAAGAAATCTCACAGGAAAGCAAACACACACCTATGAATTCAGTGAGTACATGTGTCTGTGCTTCATGGGGGAAGACAAGCTCGTTTCAGAAAGAAAGATTAAGGCTGCATCATTTATGGATCATATACCATATCTTGACCAGTTAGAAACTAACATAATTTCTAGCAATCTACATGGGGCTGAGGAGACAGGAGAACCAGTTTCCTACCCTACTGTTTTTAGAGCTAGGGTAAATACAGCCAACTCTCATTTACAATTCAATGGAAGGCAGTAGTATTCATCTTGATTGGGAAACAATCTAAGTGCATGAAAATGATAAATCGTGTTGATATTTAGGTTTTTTGATGTCTTCACTGATTGCCCTCATGTTCAGTGGAAACAAATCACAGGGTATTACATTTGGTTTTAAAATGAGACCACCGCTTTCAAAACAAAAATAAGAACACACAAAGAAAACAAATCAAAAACCCCAAACAAACAAACAAAACCACCAGAAAACAAGCATTGGCAAGGATGTAGAGAAATTAGAACCCTTCTGCACTAGTGATGAGAGTGTAAAATGGTAGAACCTGGAAAAGAGTATGACACTTCCTCAAAAAATTAAAAATAAAATTACCTATGATCCAGCATGTCTACTTCTGGGTATATACTCAAAAGAATTGAACACAGGGTCTCAAAGAGATATTTGCACACCCATGTTCAAGGCAGCATTATTAAAAATACCTAAAATAAGGAAGCAACCCACTGTCCACTGACAGAAGAATGGATAAGCAAAATGTAGTATATACATACAATGGAATATTATTCAGACTTTTAAAAGCTGACAATGCTACAACATCGATGAAACTTGAGGACCTTGTTATAAGCAAAATAAGACAGTCTCAAAAGGATAAATACTGTATGATTCCAGTGATATGAGGTATCAGGGTATTCAAGGACAGAGACAGAAAGCAGGCTGGTGGTTGCCAGGGGCTAAGGCGGCAGGAGTGAGAAATTATTGTTTAATGGGTGTAGAGTCCCTTGGACAGCAAGGAGATCAAACTAACATTTGCAGCTGAAGCTCCAATACTTTGGCCACCTGATGTGAAGAGCCGACTCACTGGAAAAGATCCTGATGCTGGGAAAGATTGAAGGCAAAAAGAGAAAGGGGCAGCAAGAGGATGAGATGGTTAAATATCACCAATTCAATGGACATGAATTTGAGCAAACTGTGGGAGATAGTGAAGGACAGAAGAGCCTGGCATGACCAGTCCATGGGGTCGCAAAGAGTCAGACATGACTTAACAACTTAACAACAACAACAGCAAAAACCAAATAAGAGTGAGGCCTTCCTTCACTTTTCCTAATGAAGCTACTTTAACTACTGGTGGCACAGCGGTAAAGGATCCGCTTGACAGTGCAGGCGACACGAGAGACCTGGGTTGGATCTCTGGGTCAGGAAGAGCCCCTGGAAGAGGGCATGGCTACCCACTCCAGTATTCTTGTCTGGAGAACTGAATGGGCAGAGGAGCCTGGAGGGTTATGATCCATAGGGTCACGAAGAGCTGGACACAAGTGAACAGCAGCAACTGAAAGCTAAGACCAGCACAAGGAAGTTTCTACTGAGATGCAGTTTACTTTCTGTGACCACATTAACTGTTTTCATTTGAATGAACTTTAGATGCTCATTAGATCTGAAAATTTTGAGTGTTTCAGCTCCTGGTGACTTTGTTGATTTGGGATTCTGTCTGTGTTTAGTGTTCCTGTCAACTTTATATGGATGTGAAATTTAAGGAATCTGAACAGATGTTTTCTGTAGCAAATGCGGGGGTATGTATAATGTCTCCAGATTTAAATCAAGAGGATTTTCTACATGCTAATCTACATGAATGGTATATTGATATAAACACCAATAAAATTATGTAAAGGTGTTGGGCTTCCCGAGTGGCTCAGTGATAAAGATTCTGCCTGCCAATTCAGGAGCCACAGGAGATGCAGGTTGGATCCCTGGGTCAGGAAGATCTCCTGGAGGAGGAAATGGCAACCCATTCCAGTATTCTTGCTGGGATAATCCCATGGACAGAGGAGCCTGGCGGGCTACTATCCACAGGGTTGCAAAGAGTTGGACACGATTGAGCGACTGAGCATGAGTTGGGTGCATGTATGGAAATGTCGTATGATTACTTGATAAAATTTTTACAACTTTCTTTTCACAGTAATTCAAGAATAAATGATCCTGGACTAAGGGGTTATATGCTAATAATGAGGTATTGCTTACACCTAAAATCACTGAAAATTTACTTGTCCTTAGCACAAAGATGAACTACAAAGTGCTTGACTTGTGGGTGAGAAAATTTAGTTCTAGTCCTGACTTTATTAGTTATTATGTGGTCTTGTAGAAGCCCTTTAACTATATCCTATACATGACAGTCTTTTTAGCTAGGTACCCGTAGATTATTATCAAGTTGTGAGCAACTTTTTATGCTTCTATGACCATAGTGCTAATAATAGGAATAATCACACATATATTAAGTGGTTACTATGTGTTTGGCACTGACACAGTGCTTTGCATCCATTATCTTAATTTCTCCCAAGAAAGTAGTGAGGTGACTTTTGTTAATTCCCATTTTACTGTGAGATCATGAAGCTGGAATTTTACATAAGCTGTTCAAGAGCACACAGCTAGAGGGGATGTGGAAGAAAAGGAGATAGGATTTTGAACAAGGTAGTTGAGCTCTAGATTCTGAATGAAATGCTAGGTGTCACAAGTCACAGCGCTATCTGATGTTCACTATGTAACTACCTTGTACCTTACCTTGACTATTCAGAATCATTGATATGTCTCTGAATCAGAAATAAGATAGTTCACGCCCTTACCAGGTAGTACCAGTGGTAAAGAACTCACCTGGCGATGCTGCAGACATAAGACACAGGTTCAATCCCTGGATTGGGAAGATCCCCTGGAGGAGGGCACAGCAATCCACGCCAGTATTCTTGCCTGGAGAACCCCATGGACAGAGCAGCCTGGTGGGTTATAGTCCATGGGATCGCAAAGAGTCGGACACGACTGAAGCGACTTAGCATGCATGTCAAGAAGATTTACACAGTGATAAGATATAGCTTTAAAATGGATAACCACAATACAGAGAATAATGTTCATCTTTGTGATGTGGAAGTAATGCCAGGTTATCTTCTAACATGACAAAGAGCTTACACTTAGCACTTACTATGTGCTGGGTGGTAGTCTAAATATTTCACACCTATTAAATATGGATGCAGCATTTGCCCAAGTTGAGTTGGATACTAAAAGTCATCAAAATTCTTTATAGCCATGACTGCACAGTACATTCACCTGGCAACTCTTCATCAACACTGGTTCCTGGGTCCTGCCCCAGATCAATCAAATCAGAATCACTCACCTAGGAGTGAGGTCTTCGCTTCATTATTATTCAGAAGCTCCCTGAAAGGCTTCCTATGCTTCTAGAGTTAAGGATCACTGGCATAAGGGTAAACTATTCGCAGTTTGTACACCCTTTGTACAAGTAGAAAGGGTGGACCTCTAGGAACAAAAAAGTCTCTTTTGATAATCAAATATTTCATAGACTTGTTCAAACAGTTCAATAGAGAGATGTCTACTTTGAAACTCAGAAAATGACAACTGAAAATAGCTTTGAATAATATTTGAAGAATATCGGCATGATGAGTGAAACGGTGTAGAAAAGTGGATAAAGAAGGTAATGATTTTGCATCACCCTTCAACTGCATAAACCAGTTAGGAATTTAGTTAATTTGTGAATTGTATTCAACTTTACAATGTTTAACTCTTTATTATTTGGAAGATGTGTAACTTATTATTAGAAATTATCAATAACATTGCAAAAAAAAAAAAAAAAAACAACTGAAAGATCATATCATACAAACCAGAGCAAAAAAAAAAAAAAAAAAATCAGATTCTTACTGCCTGGGCATGAAGTCCTTATCAAATGACATCAGGCATTAAAGCAGATGATACCTTCCTTGATTCAACCAAATGGAAAGATTATTTTAGGATTCTCTCCTTGCCTCTAGTGCTGCAAATACAGTCACTCTCCCCTGTCTCCACACCCACACACCACTCCTTTCACAAATAAAGGGCAAATACATTCAAGGTTCCATAGAAAGTAATAACTACCCAGAACTTGACGTTCTTGAAAAACCAAGTACTTGCTGTTCTAAGTAATGTTTATGATCAAAGTTCTTGTACAAACAGATATGGTTCCTAACAGGAAGCTTATAAATTCTTCTCATAATTGCTGTCAAAACTGCAGTGAAGTGTACTACAAGTTTTGATAATAAAGAATAAAGTCACAGTTCAAACTCGATTATATTTTGGAAATTCATGCTCCTCTTCCTAGAAGCGGTGGCCTTAAATATCTCCCCATCCTGCCAAATTTTTCACTTGCACTTTTTATTATTTATGAAATCAGTGTCTGCACAATGTCAGGCAGACCTCTGCTGATAAACTCTAATTAAGATTAAGACAAGCCTTTTGGAAAGGATCCCATCATTAGCAAACATGATAAACACAAAAATACTCCCTACTTGTCAACCAGGAGCAATTCAGTAACCTAACAGTATTATCTGTTGCTAGGTTACAGAGCTGACAAAGCTTCAATTATATTGTTCAACCATACCTATAGAGTTCTGTATAAGCAAAATGTATCCAGTATAAAAGCATTTAACTTCGTCCACACTATCTGCAATTCATGCTTCCTTACAATGGTAAAAATCAGGTTAATAATTACATAGCGTGCTGAAAACTCTTTTCCATGTGTTATATCTATACATGTGTCTTTCTAATTTATCTGTGTGATTGATAGACGCTTGCTTTGTAAAAATAAGGAAATGCAAGCAATGTGAAGCTGTAAACCTTGAGCATAACTACATCTGGGCTCATCAAGATATGGACCTAAGCTTAGCATAAAAATATACAGCAAATTGAACCAATTAAATCACATTTAGATTCTGTATTAATATTATTCTGCCTCAGTATGTATAAGGATAAAGAGCCTCAAGCAATTAGATAGGGATGCCAGTCTGGAACTTTATTTTGAGCTTAAAAAAACCCCAAACCCACACACACTCACCTAACAATACAAAAGGAAATCAGTGGTTTTCAATACTAAGTTATTCTAATGGATTTTCTAAGGATATTTTAAAAGTTGAAGTTGGTAAATTTTACTACACAGCATTAAGTCATTAAAGCTTACTTCTCTTTATTGGACTGAGAACACTAAGGGGAAAAATCAGTGAAACAGTCTCCAAAAATACAGACATCTGACAAAGGAAAAAACAAAGAAAAACTCATGTATGTAAAAAGAGAAAGTCTATGTGAATCAGACCTTTGAAATTTTTTACTGTGGGTGATTGTGTGTGTGTGTGTGTGATTTTCATGGAAATTTAGAGAAAAGGTAATTACACATAAATGAACCAGCATTTTAAAATAGCTTTGGTGTAAATATATTATATACTAAATTGCTACAGCATTTTGATTCCTTAAGATGTACAGTGATATTTCCGCATTAACCTAAGGGTCTGTTTCCTTCACGTGTGTGAAATATAAGAAGAAGGTGGTCAAGTGATCAGAGTTCAATTAAGAAAGATTATATATTGTTCTACAGAGTAAACCATGATCCCATTTAGGCACACTAGCGTAAATCCATTCTCTGGGGGAATAAATGGGCTGTTGAAAACACACACACACACACACACACACACATTTGTTTCTGGAAGCAGAAGAAACAAGGATACTTGTTTGTCCATTAACTTCTTTTTTTTAACCTAAATAATTTGAAAATCCAACATGATGCCCACTTATGAAATTTAGTCTTGTCACAACTAGGAAGGGATTGGGCAGAATAATTCCTCCAAAGCTAAATAACTGTCCCATTTCAACATCGCAGGTGTTACTACCTAGATCTCAAGGTAGGGACATTCACACAGCACATATATCTATACGTAGCCACGATGTTTAATACCAATTTTATAATGAATTCTAATCCAATACTGTTGAAATTCTTGACAGTGGGGTAGTGCAAGGAACAGAACTTATAAATTATGTGTGCCCCTTCTTTGCAAACCGCTGCGGAGGTTTCTTTGTGCATTGGCAAATACAGTAGGAATATGAGGTATTGTGTGGGTCCTCCTGCAGAGCACCTGATAAAAGAATAAAGAGCTGTGACATATTCTTAAAACAATAGAGGAATTAAAGGGAAACAATGGGCCAGCTGCTTCATTAATACAATCAAAAGGCAGCCCAGCACAGAGGAGTCCAGATAATTAAGCACTACTCTTTTAGACCTCCTTTCTAGAATAAAATTGCTTTAAAATGTATTAACTACTTCATAGTTGTTAGATAGATCTCTGCACTTGTTTATTTAGAGTTGATGAATGCCTTTTTTCCGTATGCAGCAACATGCCAAGTCATAGTTTACAATAGTTTTTGAATAAAATAGAGTGAGGATAATTGATAAAGATCTGTACCATACACAGCAATAAATCAAAAGCATTTTGCAAAAGGTCCTTCCTGTTTTTAAATAATCTTTAACATTTTTCATTTGTACTTATAGGCAATGCAGGGCATTTTGGGGCATTTAACTTTCCCATGCTGGTTTTCCTGACATCTTTTTATAGAACATCCTAGCAGTTCCTGAGAGAAGGAGGAAAAAAATCAGACTTGACCAGCAACTCTAGAGTGTGCTTTTGGTTTGGGGGTGGGGAGGCAAAGAAGAGAAGGAATTTTGTTTTTAATTCTTCTTTGCCTTTTCCAATCAAGAGGGATGGACACATGGCAGAATCACTTGCCAAATGCACGATTCATCCTTCATTAACTTGATTATAGAAAACAAAGAAACCAACTTTTTATGTGCTTTATATTAAAACACAATTTACAATTTTAGATAGCAAGGCTTTTCATTCTTCAGTCTTTTCTGTGATGTCAATAGAACATTTAATTGTTTAGGAACTGGCAAATCGGGAACTGAATACTGTGTGCTGAATGTTGACGTGAAAATAAAACTTCACACTCTGCTTTTCTCCCAAATATTTTTAAGTAGGCTTATGTCAACCCAACATTAAAACTAAAAACTTTACTGAGTCATGTGGTCAGTGTAAGTAAGATTTAGTCTATTCTGTGATTTTAGGATCTTAATTGAGAATCTCAGATACAATTAGAAAGAAGAAGGCAGGGAGATAAATGAATAGATGTACTTAACCATATTTCTGAGATTGAGAAGAAAGATTTTTGCTTTTATACATATGTTATATATGATTTAAAATTTATCAGTTGGAGTCATATTTCCAAAGACCTTCCTGGATTATGTTGATAATTTAGAGGATATGAAATATCTAATTCCACCTATGAAACCTGATTCTGACTTCAGGAGTTAGTTTCCAATTAGCTTGATAAGTTTTGCTTGCAAACCAGGAAATGAAAACATATAAATTAATAGTCGGTACGAACAAAAATGACTATTTTGTGCTGTGCAAGCTGCTTCAGTCCTGTCTGACTCTTGGCTACCCCCATGGGCTATAGCCCACAGGCTCCTCTGTCCATGGGATTCTCCAGGCAAGGATACTAGAGTTTTGTTTCAATTAAGCCCCAAATTTACTTTGTTAGTGTGGGAGTAAACTAGATAGATATGAGTTTGTTCATTGGCTTAAGATCAAGTGACTCTTTTCAAGGCTATATCTTTGAACAGCTCATGTTTATAAACCGTGTCCTTACGACAAGGCAAACAAACTAGTAAATACTGTGTTGGTAATGTGTTATTACAGGCTTCCCTGGTGGTTCAGTGGTAAAGAATCCGCCTGCCAATGCAGGAGACGCAGGTTTGATCCTTGAGTCAGGAAGATCCCCTGAAGAAGGAAATGGCAGCACACCTCAATATCCTTGCCTGGGAGATCCCATGGACAGAAGAGCCTGGCAGGCTGTAGTTCCTGGGGTCACAAAAGAGTCAGACGTGACCTAGTTACTTAATAACAACAACAATGCATTATTGCAAAGATGCTACATTGAAAGCACCCTCTTTGAGAAAGTATTTTGGAAGTGGGCTTAAGAATATCATCTTTGAATTGTCATTTTAAATATTATATGCTGTAGCATTTAGCATAAATTCAACAGATAACATTGGTTTGACAGAACTCAGAATAAAGAAATATGAACACCCTCATTAATCGAGAGGGATTATCTGTGTGACAAATAGGAAATACTATCATCCCATTTTATAGTCAACGAAATCAAAGCTAGCCTGGTTAAGCAAGTGTGTTTCCTAAATTACCCTCCTATCAGAGCGCATTCCCTGTCCCGAACTTGTAATAGATCCCCACCAGGTCTTTTGGCTCATGGTGTGTATTCTCCCAACAGAACTTCTATTTTTTTTCTGTAAGAAAATGCTGCCCACTGAAATACTTACCTTTCCCTTTGAAGAAGCATAGGAAGTCCCTTACAGAAAAGCAAACAGTGTTTCTGTGATCAGTTCCAGGTTTCTGCTGAAGCGTGTAGGTGCTGAAAGTTTTGCTTAGTTAATAAGAAGGCACTCAGCACTGCCCTGGGGGCTTCCCAGGCGGCGGTAGTGGTGAAGAACCCACCAGCCAATGCAGGAAACAGAAGAGACGCAGGTTCGATTCCTGGGTCGGGAGGATCCCCTGGAGGAGAGCATGGTAGCCCACTCCAGTATTCTTGTCCGGAGAATCCCATGGACAGAGGAGCCTGGCGGGCTACAGTCCACGGGGTCACAAAGAGTCAGACACAACTGAGCGACTTAGCACAGCACACAGCACTGCCTGGAAAATCTTCTGAACTTACATCTTGAAGGTCATGAAACTCGCATCCTATTTGGGGTTTTAGGCAAAGAGGTGTGATGTTTTTATGGGATTTCAACAGAAAAAGATTTGCTCATGGAATCTTTTCAGCATCCCTGGGCTTTGTGCTCTAGTCTAAGGCGGACTGTGCCCTGATTTTGCAGGAGTTTGCCATGGTACCATGAGGTAGCTATCAGACTGTCTGGCTGCCTGACCATCAAGATTTTAAACAACTAGCCCACAGGTGACATTACACCCCAAGGGCGATCTGTCAAGATTCTGCCTGCTGTTGATAAACTGATTACAAAGCTGCTTAAGACTCTGCTTGTAAACAAAAGCATTTATCAACTAATAATTTGCAATAAACTGATGTAACTCCCAGCTGAGCCCCTAACTGTAATTGTCTTTACCATCTGCCTATTAAAACACCATTCTTCATCAGCAATCAGGAGCAGAAGGGAGGAAATCTTCACCAAAATACACAACTTGTGAGTTTATGAATAATCTGAGCGCGTACCGCACTTTCATTACGACTCCTGTATTGGGGAGGCTTAATTTTCATTCTTGCCTAGCCTGGGAATGCTCAGAAATTAGGTGGAGGAGAAAAAAAAAAAGAGCGGAGGGGAAAGAAAATGAAACATTGTGCCTACTGCTTTGCAGAGGAATAAATTATACAAGTTCATCACAAGAAGCTGTTTTTAATTTCTTTCTTTCCTCCTTCCAAAGCTCTGTGTAATGTCCATCGCGGTTTCCTGATGAAAGCCCCCAGCACCAGGCTAGGAATGAACCTCTCCATTCCTTTTGTCCATTTCCGTTATACTGCTTTGTTTTGCCCCCCCCCCCCCTTTTTTTTAATTCTAGGAGGCTCATTAAACTTCTCCAGGGAGTCAGTTTAAAAGTATAAACTCCTCGGAAGTACAGACTCCCTGAGTTTGTGGTCCTCTGTCTGTATCAGATGGAGGGCTTCCCTGTCTACGACTACAAGCGCTCAGGGATGCTTTGCACAAAGTCTCCTCCCAGAAGATGGTTTTCAATACAGTGGGTCTGAATGGTCAAAAACTCCTTATTCTCAGCCATACATCTTCATGCATCCGTTCTCCCCCAAGCTCCCCTCCCATCCAGGCTGCCACATAACGTTGAGCAGAGCTCCATGTGCTATACAGTAGGTCCTTGTTGGTTATCCATTTGAAATACGGCAGTGTGTACATGTCCATCCCCAACTCCCTAGTTGCTTTTCACCTGAAACTATCACAATGTTGATTGTTAATCAGCTGTTCTCCAATACAAAATAAAAAGTTTAAACCAAAACCAAAACCCCTCCTTGTTCCTAGAAGAAATCCTGTCCCTCAGGTGCTGACCAGATGCATCCACAGAAGGAAGAAACTAGGAAAGGTGGTTACATTCCTTTTGCGTTGTGTTTTTCTGGAAACCTCTCTCTGAACAGCCAAAATCATTCCATGCTTGCTCAAAGTGTATTAACTTTTAAGTATGTTTACTGTAATTTTCTCTTAAGATATATCATTTATTTTTTAAAAAAAATAAAGACACACACACAAACTGTCCTCATGTTGCTATTTTTAAATTACACACACACTACACTTTTTCATATCTTTTTGCTGTCCAAAGGATGTTCCTTTTCAAAAAATTATTCCTTTACAGAGAACATGTTATTTCTCATTAAGAACTCAATAAATCTACTGATAAGCTGTTTATTATGATGTGCAATGGCCAACTCCTGTTATTAAGGTTCAAATTCTGGGGATAACGATTCGTGTCAGGTTTTTTTTTTTTATTATAACATAATTTAAAATAATGTTTATATTTTTATTTCATTTTCCTAAGAGCTTTTTTGTAATTATTTTTCTTTACAATCTACTGTTAAATGTAACAGAACTAATAATTGCTTCCATAGGAACAATGGAAACGGCTGCTCATATCGCTGGGCGTTATTGTGCCTGGTCAGGAGACAAGGTTTATGGGAAACAGTGAATCTAATTCTCTACATGGGTTATGGAGGACCTGAAATGCCGGCAGAAGTGCGTGCTACTTAATATGTTTCTTTGAATTTCAGAGACATCAAGTATTAGAACAAAGATTCAACATGCATTTTAAATAACACAAAAATCTTCAAAGGCTCTGTGAAATAGCATTCCTTCTAGAAGTACTATATTTCCTTCTTGTCCTACCTTTGAGAGTTTTATCAAGATACTGAGATTCTTTGGACAAAGAACTTTTAAAATTAATAAATACTATATAGAGTAAGAGGGAAGGTGTTTATGTTCACTTACAATGAGAGGGCATGGCAACCCAGTTCGGTATCCTTGCCTGGAGAATCCCATGGACAGAGGAGCCTGGCAGCGGCAGTCCACGGGGTCACAGAGTCGGACACAACTGAAGCAACTTAGCAGGCACACACATAATGTCTTACAAAATGAAAAAACACTATAAAAAAATTCAACTTCTAATTCAATGTTAAAGATGACTAAGACTAAACTTTTATGTTCATTAACTGCTTTCCATATATACAGAAAGAAATGGTGCTATAGTGTTTGATCTGTTTTAAAATTTGTTGATATGTTCATATCATGATTTAAGTGAAACCAGAAAACCTTTATAGTTATTACGTCTAGGTCTAAAATGTTCATGATGGTCTTTTCTAAAATATGGAAACTCAGCTTATTTCTTATTTGAAGTGTTGCTGGATCTTTATCCTAAGGCGAATTTTTGAATTATTATATAATGGATTATAATAGGATGCTTTCATATGAAATGAGGATTATTTATACTGCATGGATACTCTTTGATTTTCTTCACAGATCTCTATTTGGAGGTATGTGTACCTGGTCTCCATTTGCACTCAGTTTTGGTAAGAAAACAGTTTTACCAGCAGATGGCGCTCGGTGCATTCTGAGAGTCCAAGCTGAAGAAACGATTGGCTTTATTTGATTCCATTTTATCCTAAAAGTGAAGTTGCTACAAGCTTTATAATCCCCAAAGATTTCTGTTAATTGACTAAACAACTCTGTGATAACTTATAGACTGTCTGATGCCCATCTAAATGGCACTGAATTCAACTCATGAGCTTGTGTCAATATAAGAAAACATAAAGTTGTAAGTTTCCCTCATGAAACAGGAAAAGAACCCGTGTTCCTAAAGAATAAGTATAATGTGAACTCATCAAATGAATTTTCTGTTTCAAAGAAGACAACTGTCATTACCATGCGTTTTTAGCCCCTCACTTTCTTAAACAAAGCACACGAAGCACTTATTATTGAATGGGGTTATAATCTGCAGTCATGGATGTTTTAAAGTCCTTCTATAATATAACTCTTTGAATAGATATTTGATAATTAGGGAGACACATGTATTGCCTTGAATGTTATGGGGAATTATGTGAAAGAAAGAAAAAAAAACAGCTTTGAATGATAAAGGTGATTACACGTGTAAAACTAAATTGCACATATGCTAAGTCATGTCCAACTCTTTGTGACCCCATGGACTGCAGCCTGCCAGGCTCCTATGTCCATGAAATTTTCTAGGCAAAAATACTAGAGTGGGCTGCCACTTCCTTCTCTAGGGCATCTTCCCCACTCAGGGGTCGAACCCGTGCCACTGGTCCTGGCAAGTGGATTCTTGACCACTAGCGCCACCTGGAAATCCCCAGAAAACTAAATATACCTGTAGAGTGTCTGTCGGAAATGATGTCCTTCTGTTTTTCTTCTCCTTTCTTCTTGCCTGCCTTCTCCTCCTCCAACTGGAAGAAAACTTTGTTCTGAACTTTAAAACCTCAATTCTTAAGTTACCATTACTAGCAGTAATAGCCATTACTAGCAGTAATAACTAACAGTATTTTGTTTCCTCTAGTGACAAAGAGTGTAAGGAATTTTATCTGAGTGTCTTCATAAATTCCTTCTACACTCACCTTCTCCTACATCTTGCTATCTTTCTATCATTGAGGGCTTTTCTTCACTTGATTTTAACTCAGCCTTCCACATGGCAAAGATACCCATGGTCATACGACATTCTCAATCCTTGTCATTCTTAAGTGGAAGTCTTGGATCAGAGTCCCAATTAAAGAGCTGCTTTACACTGAGGCTTAAACTCTAAAGACTTTTTCAACTGTTTAATTCCTAGGCAAAATCCTATTAAACTGAGTGAAGAGTGGGTTTGAAATCCTCAGTGGGGCTGCCTAATAAACATCATATTGCATCCTACCATCATTTGTAAGACCTGCTTAAAGCATGTATTTTTAGAATTTGTACAATCTAGCTACCACATAGGGACTTTCCAGGTGACTCAGTGGTAAAGAATCCACCTACAATGCAGGAGGCATGGGTTCAATTCCTGGGTCAGGAAGATCCCCTGCAGAAGGAAAGGGCAACCTGCTTCAGTATTTTTGCCTGGGAAAACCCATGGACAGAGGAGCCTGGAAGGCTACATATAGCCCATGGGTTTGCAACGAGTTGGACACAACTGAGTGACTAAACAATGACAACAGCAAGAAGCTTCTGTATAACCTCATTGCCATCGAAGAATGTTTAGCATTTCTTACCAATTATATTAGCATTAAGAAAATTTGGAAATTAAAAACAAGTGCTCAGTCAATATAATAGCATATTGAATAATTTCAAAGGAAGAAACGGGGCTGCAACTCCACAAACAGAAAAGGAGCTGTGGCTCTGCCCAGGGCTTTGAAAATCCATCTTTCAAGGTCGGCCCTTGACAGCCGAGTTAGGAAGGGCAGCGTGGAAGGCAGCGTGGCCTCCTGCCAAGGCTGTTGCAGATGAGTGGGTGATCTTAGGGGAATGAACTGCAAAATCTCAAATTTTTGCTTGTGTGATGATAAAACCAGAGCCAAATGATTTCTCTAAGACTGTACGGCCTTCTGTTCCATTTTCATTGTGCAGCTTGGAATGATAAATTTTATTGTGCATTAATTTGCAGAAAAGGGTCAATGCTATGTTCAAGAGCGCTATCAATTGTTTTCAGTAAAGTTAATAATAAAATACATTGTCTTTATCCCCAGATGGGTGCAAATATCCTCAGACTAGTGTCATCTGGAGATGGAAAAATGTACTGCTATCACCGCCTTTAAAAATAAAGGGGAAAAAAGTCTTGATTCTCAGTGTTTCACTGATCCTTCTTGGTTGGACTCTGTTGTGACAGGCTGTGGTAAAATATACTCAAGCAGGAGGAGAAGGGGACGACAGAGGATGAGATGGTTGGATGGTATCACCGACTTGATGGACATGAGTTTGAGCAAGGTCAGGGAGTTGGTGATGGACAGGGAGGCCTGGCGTGCTGCAGTCCATGCAGTCGCAAAGAGTCAGACACATCTGAGCGACTGAACTGAACTCATATTTTATACCACATTTTATCGTTCACCTTTAGGTATGAGTCTCAATCAAGTAAAAGAAAATAAGGATGAGTCGGTGGGGGGACCTTTTCTTGGCGGCTGTCCTCAGTACTGCACACACGTTGGGCACGGACATCAGGGTGTGGTTTAGTGCCGGGAAGAGTGACCGGGTATCACACTCAAGAGTGCAGTTCATCAAGGAGTTCATCAGAAAAATGGACCTGAATGACGTCTGAGCTGTTACATATGTGTTTCGCTTCATCAATGTCTGGGCTTTGCAGATGGCGCAGTGGTAAAGAATCCACCTGCCAACGCAGGAGATGTAAGAGATATGGGTGTGATCAGTTGGGAAGATCCCTTGGAGTAGGAAATGTCAACCCACCCCAGTATTCTTGCCTAGAGAATCCCAAGTACAGAGGAGTCTGGCAGGCTACAGTCCATAGGGGTGCAAAGAGTCTGACATAGTTGAGCGACTGAGTACACACACACACACACACACACACCAATGGCCAGGTGAAAAACACGTCACTCTTAATCATTTGCATTACCCAAAGGCCGGGAGTAAGCAAAGGAGGGAGTCCAAGAGTGATGTGAAAATGGGCTCCGAGATGAAGGGCATGGAGATGAGTCTTGGCTTTACGACTTTCTGAGCTGAGTGGTATTTGCTTAAATTCACCACAGCACCCATGTCTCTGAGTCACACCTTCCTTATCATCTGAGTGGGTTTATTTATTTTTTTAATGTTATTTTGATTGCTTTACTACTGCATTTGGTCTTGAATTTATATGTGGGCTTTGTGATGTAATGGTTTAGAGTAGCCAAGATGTCATTCAGATATTAGGTTGGAAAATGGAAAAGTTAACTAAGGTTAACTTGAGGTACTAAAGTTTCCTCTATGGTCTAGCTATGAATTGAAGAGCTAAACTGAAACTACAGCTTATTGTTTAACAGTTCTTAAACAATAAGTGTGTGATCTCAGTTTTACTTATAAGAACAAAAAGATCCTTGGAAATGAGCTGCTATTTTAATAGAAGTTGGACATAAATTTTTGAGCAGAAAGTCACATGGTTCTTGTTGATGTCCAGCTACCTTCCTTGAGACCATATCCAATATCTTCTTTTTCCTCCTGTTTGTTTTAGTAAGCATTTGTAAGTTTGAAGACCTTCCGTCTGGGTACTATAGCAGTGCACCATCTGCATGGCTCACCTCTCTGGCCGTCCCACACAGAATTGTGTTGCTAAGTCAATAGCATGGGGAAAGTGCTATAGGGCACCCGGGAGGGAATCCCTGATACTGGTACCTAGAAGATGATCGAAGTAAACCTGTTAGAATTCTGAAAATCCCTGATGTAATTCTTTGCGATATTTTCATGAACCACTCCTTCAGCTCTAAATTTACTAGATCAAGGGTAGTTAAAAGACCAATCTTCTATCTAGTCTACCTACAGCCTGATAAAAATTGAAATATAAACAGAAAATGAAGGTGGAATTTTGGGAGGAAAAAAAGAGAAGCAACCTTTCTTTTTTTCCCCAATTAATTTTTCTTAACATAAGCAAGGAAGGCACAGCAGATTAAGTTATCTTTCTTTATATCTCTACTAAGATGAAAGTAAAAGAAGGAGATAAATTGTTGAAGTTATGACATTTTTTTCCTGTACACAAAGGGTCCAACAGAATGATCTAGTTGAAGTATTCAGTAGAGCCAAAATTTTAGGGAGTGGAAGATTGCTAAAGAAGGAACTGAAAACGTCAAGACAGGATATAATTAAGACTTTAAAAGGATTTCAACAGAGGTAGGGTCAGGCTAAGGACAAATTGTGGTAATGTTTTATAAGCAGTGATAAGAGGGAAAGAGAGGCAAAGGAAATTCAGTATAAAAATAAGAGCTCAAGATGAAGACTCATTTTTGGATTTTAGTCTTTGAGAACCAACAAAGGCCTGACACACAGAAAATGATAGCAGTGTCAGAAACATGGAACCCCTATCCTCTGACCTCCCAAAGAAAGAGGAGAGGAGAGGGAAGACAAAAAGAGAAGAAAAAGAATTCTTACTCTAGAGAAGAACATTTATCTGAATCTCTGAAGTATCCCACAGTAGGAAGTTCCATTTGGGCCAGGAAGTGGTCATTGAAACCAAAAAGAGACCTGGATGGGGAGAGATGGGTGATTAGAGAATGAATCAAAGGAAAAGGGTGGCTGAAACAAACTCATGATAGACCCTGATTTTTATCTTGAGTTGCCTTGCCGGCCTGAGTAGCTAAACCTAGCTCAGCAGGAAGGCAAAGGGCCTACTTTTTTTTTATTTTTAACAAAGTAATACATGCTTCATAAATGACCATGTTTCCTTTGTGGCTGAATTTGTTTTTCAGAGACTGTAAAGGAAAACAATATAAAAATCCACCAAAAACATGAAAAGTCCAATAAATGACAAATGATCTTTAGAGAAAGAAACCTGGGTTTTTTCCCATCATCTTTCCAATACAACTCTTTGGGAAACCCATGGACTGTAGCCCATCAAGTTCCTCTGTCCATGGAATTCTCCAGGCGAGAATACTGAAGTGGGTTTCTCCAGGCTATCTTCCCCACCCAGTGATTGAACCCACGTCTCCTGCATTGGCAGGTGGATTCTTTACCACAGTGCCACCTGGGAAGCCCCAGGCTTATACAGTAAAGAATCTGCCTCCAATGTGGGAGATCTGGGTTTGATCCTTGGGTAGGGAAGATCCTCTGGAGAAGAGAATGGCAACCCACTCCAGTATTCTTACCTGGAGAATTCCATACACAGGGGCTATAGTCCAAGTGGTTGCAAAGAGTTAGATGCAACTGAGTGACTAACTTGACCTTTCTCTTGAGAAATCTGTATGCAGGTCAGGAAGCAACAGTTAGAACTGGACATGGGACAACAGACTGGTTCCAAATAGGAAAAGGAGTACGTCAAGGCTGAATATTGTCACCCTGCGTATTTAACTTATATGTGGAGTACACCATGAGAAACGCTGGGCTGGAGGAAGCACAAGGTGGAATCAAGATTGCCGGGAGAAATATCAATAAACTCAGATATGCAGATGACACCACCCTTTTGGTAGAAAGTGAAGAAGAACTAAAGAGCCTCTTGGTGAAAGTGAAAGTAGAGTGGAAAAGTTGGCTTAAAACTCAACATTCAGAAAACTAAGATCATGGCATCCAGTTCCATCACTTCACGGCAAATAGATGGGGAAACAGTGGAAACAGTGAGAAGCTTTATCTTTTGGGGCTCCAAAATCACTGCAGATGGTGACCGCAGCCATGAAATTAAAAGATGCTTACTCCTTGGAAGAAAAGTTATGACCAACCTAGATAGCATATTAAAAAGCAGAGACATTACTTTGCCAACAAAGGTCCATCTAGTCAAAGCTATGGTTTTTCCAGGAATCATGTATGGATGTGAGAGTTGGACTATAAAGAAAGCTGAGCACCAAAGAATTGATACTTTTAAACTGTGGTGTTGGAGAAGACTCTTGAGAGTCCCTTGGATTGCAAGGAGATCCAACCAGTCCATCCTAAAGGAAATCAGTCCTGAATATTCATTGGAAGGACTGATGCTGAAGCTGAAACTCCAATACTTTGGCCACCTGATGTGAATAACTGACTCATTTGAAAAGACCCTGATGCTGAGAAAGATTGAAGGTGGGAGGAGAAGGGGATGACAGAGGAGGAGATGGTTGGATGGCATCACCGACTCAATGGACATAAGTTTGAGTAAACTCCAGGAGTTGGTGATGGACAGGGAGGCCTGGCATGCTGCAGTCCCTGGGTTCGCAAAGAATCAGACACAACTGAGCGACTGAACTGAACTGAGCGACTAACACTTTCACTTTCCAAAACAAAATATTAAATAAGACATCTCTAGCATATATTGGTCTTACTCCATTGAATGTTACCCACAAGATTGTAAATATTTATGTCTGGTTGGAAACATGAGGGCTTCTAGACTTCCTGTTAGAGATGAAGAGAACAGAGCTCCGAGTTAGGGGGCATGTTAGAGGTCATATAGCCATGGGAGTAACCTGTCTTCCACTAGAGAACTGGTGTAGGATTTACAGTAGCTCATGACTTTAGGCATCGTTATTGTTCAGTCACTCAGTTAGTAACTGTTAAACCCTTACTATGTACTATGATATCTCACTTTTTTTTTCTCCAAATAACTTACTGAAGTTAGTGGAGTCATTATATTTACTGAGATAAGGGTTTAAAGAGTTGAATATTTCACATTTATGGAAATTCGAAATTATGGGACTAGATCCTGAGCTGGCTCACTCTAGAGCTCTTTGTTATGCAGCCCCTCAAATAGTTAAACACAATCAAGTCATCAGTTTGACAAAGAGAACAACTCTCCTAATTGTCAACTTTAGGGAAGGACTCTTATCCCTTTGGGAGGTGCTCTTGATGATGAGGGTGTAATTCAAATGCCCGTGGGGTGGATATAACATCACTCTTTCAAATTCTACATCTTATAAGTGACTAATGATATTGTAAGCAAGGGAAAGAGGTAGTGAATTACAGATGCTTCTGTGGTTCTAGTCATATTTATACATTTCCAGGTTTAAAACAGTAGAGAAGAGGAGTCCCAATTATCCATGAATAAGGAATAAGAGATTAATAGGTATTTGTAGCATCTTATTGTTCCAGTAGTTTTTAAAAATAAGCTAATTGTATGAAATTTGGGGAAATAATTTATATAAAATATGTTATTAAGATATGTTCTCTCACGTTAGTAAAAAAACTTCCTATGTAATTGCAAAAATGTCTAAGAAAAACTTTTTATCACCTTCTTTTGAGACGCCTCTCTTCATAAATCACTAAAAATCCATTCTGCTTTGAATAGGTGTTTCTGTTTTTCCCAGAACCTGGTGGCATAGATGTTGTTAGATCAAGGAGATGATTTTATTTTATTTTTTTGGATAATACATATAAGATTTAACTGTGCTGTTTCTGCAAATAATAATGGAAGATGAATGTACAAATTCTTGAATACAATGCAAATGACTTTCACCTTTAGGCAGAAGGAAACAGATATGTGTGTGTGTGTGTGTTCTCTCATTAAGGTATGTTTCTCCTCAATAAATGACATATGCAATTGCATATTTAACTGGTGATGCTTTCTCTAGGTTAAATAAAAATGGTCATTCTTCCCTCAAAATAACATCCTATCAGAAATGTTAAAGTAATCAGTCACAGCCCTGCCCTCTCCCCAGGTCTCTGTACATTTTTGCAGGAAAAAACCAGTTATATAAATATAAACAAAAATGTGTGTATCTATACAAATATAGAGAGAGAGACTAAGAGGAGAGAACTTCTGCTTTTACCAATTTGATTTTATGTAACATCCTATATAATGACTTTAAAATTGTTAAATAAAAACTGTAGCCAGAAATGCATGCAAAATATTTTCATTGTTGTAAACTACAAAAAATATTGCTCTCATAAAAGTAGAGAGAAGGGGATTTTGGAAAAGTTTTGGAAAGAAATTGGAAACTTTGGATGATCTGAAAAATTAAATCTTCTAATAAAATAGCAACAGAAGCTTAACTGTCGTCAGTTTAAGTTATTAAAAACAGCCAGCCTCTCTTGGTCTCTCATCTGTCAGCCAAAAAAATTTTTTGATATTTCCTGATTGTCTATTTTTCCCTGGTGAAAGTTATTACATTCCTTTACCCATTTTTTAATCAAAATCATTTCCAACTTATTTCAGTCTGTCACAATAATATTTTCATACGAGAAGTGTTGTAACCTAATTCCTTCATTTGAATAATACATTCATTTTTAATTACTGCAACTTGATCTCAGATTATTCAAATAACTGTTTCATTTTTTATGCTTACCCTGACCCCAGTGTATTTATAGGCTTTTATCCTTACCTGATACCAGTGTAATGTAATTATAGATTGTATTTTAATCATCTACTATATTCTAGTGAGTTTGTTTAAATCGCTCCAATTTTGAGCCTTTTATTTCTATGCCTTTTAAAATTCTACAATGGCATTCTCTTTGCATAAAAGCAATATTTTTGTGGTTTACAACAATGAACGAATATTTTGCATGCATTGCTGGTTACGATTCTCATTTAATAATTTTAAAGTCACTATACAGGATGGTATGTAAAATCAAATCATGCTTTGTAAACAGAAGGAGAAGTACATTGTATATCGCTTGAAATCTTTACACCTGTTTGTTTTCCAGATTGCCCCCCTCCCGTCCACACAACTTTAAAACCACAGATATGCATTATGTTCGTGATCATTGTATCCGCATCTGGTTATTTAAACCCCCGTAAATAGCTGCTCTGCTGTAGCAACAGAGGCCAAATTTCATTTGTGGTGAAATAGGCTTCTCTGATATGAATTACTTTTATTAGTATTTTTACTATTGATCATTTCATAATTGCTTGATTATTTTCTAAACTATCACCCATCAAGAAAATCCATTATTTCTAAGCTCTTTTAGGCCAGTATCTGAGCTGTTGCCACAATGACTGATTTCAGCTGCACATTTAACAATGAACCAGGAATTTGGTCTGAGAAGATGGCTGACGATATTGCCAATCTATAAAGGCCTGGTGTTCATCTCCTGATCAGATTTATAGGCCCTAGAAATAGATTTTCTTGAGTAAGTCTGATTATCTTCTCAAAATCCTGAAATCATTAGATTTCTTGTTGCCCTCACTCTTCATAGTCATCAATCATTAAATCCTGCTGATTCTGCATCCAAGGTATCTTTAAAATGTTTTTCCTCTTTTCCTCCTCCAATGATGCTCACCCAGTTCAGACCCCATCAAATCTCTCTCACAATGGTTAATCCCCCTACCTCCTGTCTTGTACTTTTCCAATCTGTCCTCCACACTTTTACAAGAACGCATGGCTAATACACAAACTTGATCCTGTTCCCACTCTCAATTAAAATCTCTGAATGGCTCTCCATTGACTATAGGAGGGAACTCGGGCTATTTTATCATGACATCCTAGCAGTAAGCATCATGCTGGCTATCACTTTTGATTGTGAGGAATCAAGAGGATCTCAGTAGATAACATTTAATTGTATGTACAAGTAGAATGCGGGGAGGGAACACATGACTGAGAGGTTATAAAGCCTTGAGTTCTGACATTAATGGTTAACACAAAACAGGACTGTTCATAAATCAGTGCTGGTTATGGCTACAGATCAAATCTTCTCAGTTTCTATCAATGGATTAGGCTTTCTCTTTCCTCCACCATGTTCTATACTTCAATCCCTTCTTTTACTCAAACTCGATAAAACTGTGGCGATAAATGCCTTAAAGATAAATACAATACACAGAATAGAATATAATTTTAAACTACTGACTTCTTTCACATTTAGTTCAACTATTGAGATTTTGGCGAAGTCTTAATTCATTGTTAAATAAATTGCATAAGGTCCCTTGAAAATTAATTTCCAGAAATGCCAGTTTCAAATTGTTAAAGTGTAAATAAGAGGACCAAAATTTGTGCCAAAAACCTCAGAAACAAGAGGCGACTCTGCATGCTTTTTGCTCCTATTGTAAATTCTGCCTGCTGAATAAAGGCCACACAAACTTATTTAACTGGTGAGTTGTTAGAAATAACTCAGAGAACCTTGAAAATACATCACACCACTACAAAATAGCTCAGAATGCAAAATGTGATAATGGTATGAAGTAGGGATTTGGGGACAAACCGCCTGCGAACTCTCAAAAATGAAATATACTGCTTTTTCCAACCTCCGTGGAGAAAAGCTTGCTCCCCTTCGGGATTTCTTCTACCATTTGGTGCAACATTCACTTGGCTATAATAACACAGGGTTCATTAGAGAAGTAAACTGCAATTGTCTCCATGAGATCAAAGGACAATCTATTAAGTAAAGCAACTTAGATTCTAGGATGAAATAATATGAAAAGTTAGAATTTTACGGTGAATCAAAATGTGAATCGTACTGGCATACTGCGGCTAAATGCAGAACTAAAGATTAGCTTTATTAGGAGAAACTGACAGTGGCTGGAATGATCTGGAGAAAAATATGAAAAGCTACATGAATTCTAAACAACTTATTTTATGTACTAGACTAAACAGCATTGGTGCTATTTTACTAAGTTTGAAAGCCCTGCATGTTAACTGTAAAAGTCCTAAGAAAAAATATAGACCCCTCAAGTAACAGGTATTATAATTTTTATAGCAAAGTCCATGTTCAATGATTCAGGGACCTAGAGAGGACGGTCTATGTTAAAATAAAACAAAACAAAGTCTGTAACCATTACACCAACTGTGTTCAGAAGGGACGTAAGTGACATGCTGTATACCGACCACTTGGTTGCTTCTCCAATCGGTAAAAATTTTGCTGTTAAATGAAACAGAGAACTTAGTACTAACTGTTCAAAATCAAAGGCCTTTATGAATTTGAAAGCTAGAGTCCATGTTTGCCTGAAGGAAACAAAGAGAGGTGGAGACAGGTAAATCAAACTTCTCTGCACGCTGGGGGTTCTGAAGTTGACTTCTTTATACATGCTTATTGAATATTTGGCATGTTTTCTTCTAAATGGAAGTGACAGATTTTAAAACACCTTACAGTGTATTTCAGTGCATTATAACACTTAAGTCATTTACAAAATTGTATAAAATTACCCTGAAATCACATCAAGTATAGCAATGTACCATGAAACTAAAAGGATAAAAATCATAAAAAACACATTTCATTTTGCAAGGGAAATATAATAGAGTCAAAAGAATGAAACAGTTAGCCCCTCTCACGTTCTTGAGCACTATTAACTTATTACAACATTCTTTGAATCCATAGAAGACCACGAGATGCTTTTTTTTCCAAACAGAAAACACCGAAGTTTAAAACAGACATTGGTTCAATGAATTATTGGAAAAAAGTAATAATTAAAGGATTATAGAAGAGTAATATCTGTTAATATTATAATTATAATTAGAAAATTATCTGTGAAAATCCTGAGTAGATTTAGCAAAACATTGTTTTTTAAAATTAACTCTTGTTATAATTTGATTTTGATTATTTTCTAGTGAATATATATTTATATATTCTAGCTATATTTAGATTTCTAACGAAAAATATATATAGTATTTCCTAATTCTTTAAATATTTTCACAAAATCCATATTTTCCTCAAGATAAATAATTTTCAACATGGTCTACCTTTATCACCAACCAACACACCAATTTTAAAGTTTGGCTCTTATAGCAGAAAGGAATGAATTGTACTTCTATCTGTTCCAAGCGTCTCACACTTATAGTTCTAGAAGATCAAAGGGAGTCATGGATATTCACCAATTAATCTTAAATGGACTCAAAAGAAGACACCAGGATGAAAATTTGGTCAATAAAATACCCTACTCAAGTAGTTGTATCCTCTCATTTTCAGACTCTGAAGGTAATTAGTTACCTCTGCTTCACTTCCTGGTCAATTCAGTTTCTGCATTAAATAGAAGCTTCTCTTAATGCTAACTGGCTGCCGGAAGGTTGGCTGTACTCTTAGGACCATGATATTTGAGACCCCCTTCTTTTAGATAAGAAGAAAAACAAAATCCCCAAACCCATAATAAATCACCAAGTTTGCTTATTGGTTTGGCTCCATTTGCTAGGTCATCAGAGGTGATCATCATGATATTAGTGCAAAGAACTGACATTTTTAAAATCAGAAAAATCTGGGTCAGGAAACCAACTCTGAATATTTAGCATCTAAGTGACCTTGGGCAATTTAATTAACCCTCTGAAACATAATTTCCCCATCTGCAAAATGGGGGTTATCCTGCTTACTCTCAGACGATTGCTGTAATTGTTGTATAAGGTCATTTTATATGAAAGACACAATACTGGGATGAACAGGGAATAGGTGCTTCAAAAAATGTTTGCTCTCTTCTTAAAATTATTTTACCTGGAATGGCAAAGACTTTACCCTGGAAGCTTCAACTCAGGCAGATTGCAAAACATCACCTGCTTGAGATATTGTCCTAGAAGGCATTGGCCCTAGAAAGCATGTTTCGTTTGCTGTTGGCCCTGGTTGCTTTTTGGGGAGTGATTTATATCACTGATTTCAGACTGTTATTCCCAAAGAAGATTGGCCCTATTTAGCTTTCAGACCTCTATTGTCTGCTGCATTTTTGGTATAATTTGCACTTGCTGATATTCTGTAAGCTAAGAATCCAGAAAATAGGTATAGGCTGCAAACACCAAACCTCTTGGGATCTACACATATTTATAATGCCACAAAATCCTAAATTGTTGGGGTTTTGTTTTATTTTGCTTTGCCTTTTAGATCACAGATTGAGTTTGTTAAGCTGGACAGAGTAAGTGAAGCTATGAAAAAGGAGAATTAAAGTCATTGTGACTGCTGTGATATTTTAACTTTTTGCTCTAGTATCTATTTTCTTCAAATATGTATATTTTATATAAGTCACATTTACTTAGAGAAATTTGACTAGGAATTTTTAAAAATTTTGGTTCAATAAATAAATGAATGTGACATAAATATTTTCTATATTTTATCAATGTAGCTAGATTGGAAACACTGACCTCAGGTTAAATATTTTATCACATGTTATCAGCCCTATGCTATTGAGTCTGGATTTGTTTACATTTAAAATTTGGTTAAGTGTTTAACTTTTAAAATTCTAAAACAATTGTGAGGTTGTGTGTGTGTGCATATGGGTGTGTAACATAGACTGGGGCATTAATTTTAAAAATAAAAACCATAAATGTGCAAAAATATTGATATGAACAAAACTCCTGGACAGAAACTCTACTTCTAATAGTCAGACGTGATGCACATCCTGGTCCCTTGGCATTCCCAGCTCAGAGCCATCTGTTATGTTGGCACTGTGCCCACTCACAAGGAGTTATGCCAGTTCAACATGATATAGATGACACCAAAATGAAGGTTTGAGAGGATAGATAGTGGAGTGAGCTATGACCCCTCCTGATCAGGACCCTTGGTGGCTGCCTTTATTGGAGAGGCAGACTTGTATTAACTCTGTGCACCCCATGTTACCAAAACCTTCATTTAAAAAAATTCAGTGTGCTCTCATGCTAAACACAGTATGAAAATTTTTACCAAAGCATGGAAAGTTAAATATTTCAGCTTAAGACCTTGCACAATTTTGGACTTAATATTATCAGAACACATATTCTTAGTAGGTCAAGAACATGTATGGCAGTAAAATTGATTTTCCAAGGGACTTTCAAAAGGCTATGTATTAATGTATAGAGTACATATAGTTTTATAAAAGGAAGCATCACTAAAAGGGCTTCCTAGGTGGCACTAGTGGTAAGATCCCGCCTGCCAATGCAGGAGAGTTGTGGATTCGATCCGGGGGACAGGAAGATCCCTTAGAGGAGGGTATGGCAATACACCTAGTATTCTGGCCTGGAGAATCCCCATGGACAGAAGAGCCTACCAGGCTACAGTCCAGAGGGTCGCAGAGTTGGACACAACTGAAGTGACTTAGCAAATGCATACCACTTAAAAGAGTCCGCTACTTACATTTTTGTTCAGTGTTTCTCAAATGCTTTCCCTATACTATATCTGACAGTTTCATTGCATTTATTTTCTTCAGTCCTTAAACTAACATTGAATTTCCACTCTATTGTTGGAGACAAAAAAAAAAAAAAATCATGTTTTTGATACCACTGTTATTCTATCAAACTCCCTGTAACATTTTACAAAATGTTCATACTGTTAAAATTTGTAGTTTCCTGACTTAGATTGCCTTGCACTTTTCTGAGTTAAATATGTTATTTAGAGAGGAAGTCATACTCCAAGGCTTGTAAGGGAACTCAGAGAAATAGATATTTTTATACAACCAATGGGTCAAGCTATCTTGAGTCCAAATAGCTATTAGCAGTGCAGAAGTGAAAATGTCCACCCCACATTCTTGAAGCATCATGGAAATTTCCTTGGTTTCTCTACAGCTTATAAAGAGAGCAATAATTTAGAAATATGGGGGGAAAAAAAAACACAACCTTCCAGAGCACAGCCTACCTGCCTTCTATTCCTGAATTTGTAATTTGTAGACCAGCTTTACTTGGTCACATTTGGGAGCACAATACATAAGCTGGCAAGTAAGAGATAATTCTCATCATTAACTTATTCAGCCACTTACTTAACCTCCATTCATGGAGCATGCATTATGGTCTAGGCAATGTGGAGCCCAGAGGGTAAAAGATTACATGGACTGTTCCCTCAAAGTGCTCAGCCTGTCTTTATAAAAGAGGGTGGCAGCTTTCTCCTCTTCAGTTCCACCACGGGGGATTCATCAGCCTTAGATCACACTAGATCTATATACTGAAGTGTCAGTGAATACTTGTGAAAGAATACTTATTCAACTCTCAAAGACACATCATCTTTAAAAAAACCTCTGACACAGGGGCAGGTGACCTAGAGACAATGTGAAACAGTTTAGTACAGTTTAAAAGGTTGTCAAGGTGACAAACGCTTGTATGTTCTGTTACAATCTGGTCATTTTTTAAACTATGTTACTTTGGATAATAGTTTATTCTCTCTGAGACTCAGTTCATTCTTCTGTAAAATGGGGTCATAGCTCCTACTTCATAGGGTTGTTCTGAGGACTGTAATTTTATACACATAAAAAATGTAACCCAGAAAAGGGGCTCAAGCCTGTGTGATGCAGGCAACAATGGTATGTCTCATTTCTCACTTTTGTTTTTAATTGGAGTCTATTGCCTACTTTGGAAATTTGATCTGAAATGTGCTAAGACCTTGCAGAAGTGGATTTGTGGCTTTCTCAACTACATCTGCTTATATTCTTTACCCCTAAAGAAGTCCCAGTTGCTTGTTTCAAAAATTAAATGTCAATCTATGTACCAAGGTGGCTCAGTGGTAAAGAATATCTCTGTCAAATAGGAGATGTGGATTCAATCCCTGGGTCAAGAAGATCCTCTAGAGATGGAAATGGCAACCCACTCCAGTATTCTTTCCTGGGAAATCCCATGCACAGAGGAGCCTGGCAGGCTACAGTCCATGGGGTAGCAAAAGGTTGGACAGGACTTAGTGACTAAACAAGAACTATGTACCATGAAGCAAAAATCATATACACTTGCTTTGATATATACACTGTCCCTCCCTCAGTCACTGTTTCACCTTCCAGAGCCGCAGAAAAGACGCTCTTTCTGTTTTGTTCATGATCACCTCCTTAAAGCCTATCAGAATGTCTAGCACATGTAGGCAAACAATACATATATGTGAAATTATATACATGGAATCTACAAAGACGGTTCTGATGGACATATTTTCAGGGCACAATGGATATGCTGACATAGAGAACAGACTTAAGGACATGGGCAGAGGCGGAGGAAGGAGAGGGTGAAATGAATGGAGAGAGTAGCGTGGAAGCATGTACAATACCGTTTGTAAAACAGAGAGCCAGTGGAAATTTGTTGTATGACCCAGGGAACTCAAACCGGGGCTCTGTAACAACCTAGGGGGTGGGAAAAGTTGGGAGGTGGGAGGGAGGCTTTAGAGGGAGGGGACATATGTATACCTACAACTAATTCATGTTGATATATGGCAGAAACCAAAGAACTTGGTAAGGCAATCATCCTCAATTAAAAATAAATAAATAATACATATGTGTGAAATGAAGGAATGTCGTTATTCTGCCATTGGTCAGGAACACTGAGGAGGCATCCTCCCCTTGCCTCTACCGATAAGCAAGGTAAGAAAGCAGACAGGGTCATGATGACTGAGAAGAATTCGTGGCTGATTTCCTTCATGCATAGAAGCACCCATCATTTTACTCTGAAACCATGGGTAGTGCTGAACACTATTTATA
Source organism: Muntiacus reevesi (assembly GCF_963930625.1). Lineage (NCBI taxonomy): Eukaryota > Metazoa > Chordata > Mammalia > Artiodactyla > Cervidae > Muntiacus > Muntiacus reevesi. Next base: position 21,805,352 of record NC_089260.1, on the reverse strand, counting down.
CTATATTTTCTCCTATACACACATACGATGATAAAGTTTATATGTAGAAATTAGAAATTAAATTTATATGTAGTACATCATGTGTACTTGATTATAGTTCAAGATGGTAATAAATAAAGTTGAATTCCTTGCCTCTAAGAACTCATTATTGAGTTGGGCAGTGAACATAGCAGTCTCTTCTTAATCCATGGTCTTGCTTTCCAAGGTTTCAGTTATCTGTGGTCAACCATGGTCCAAAAACACTAAATAGAAAATTCCAGAAATAATTCATAAATTTAAACTGTGCACCTTTCCGATGTGCTGCCCTATTCCTTCCGGCCCTGGACGTGAATCGTCCCTTTGTCCAGCATATCCTCACTGTGTACACTGCCTGCCTGCTTAGCAGCGGTCTTGGTTATCAGATTGATGGCTGTGGCATCACAGTGCTTGTGTCCAAGTCATCCTTATTTTACTTAATAATGGCCTAAAGTGCAGGAGTCGTGAAGCTGGCAATTTGCATATTCTCTCACTAGGCCTAATTTATAAATTAAACTTTATCATAGTACGTATGTATAGGAGAAAACATAATATAAATAGTGCTCAGCACTACCCATGGTTTCAGGCATCCACTGTGGGTCTTGGAAAGTATCCCTCTCAGATAGGTGGACGTGGGGGGAACTACTACACACACACACACACACACACACACACACACAGAGGCAATCATTAAGATAATTCAAGGTGACTCATACAAACATCACTTGCTACAGGAGTTTGGGAGAAGAGAAAATTATCATACCTACAGTAGTTGGGAAGCCTTAGGGAAAGAGGTGGAATTTGAGTTCTCATTAAGAATGTATAAGACTGATATTGTGAAGAGGAGTCTTTTGCCCTAGCAAAGGAACCCAGGTTGGGAAGTGTTCTGTTTACTTTTGGTCATCAAGGCAAATTCAAGAAAACTGGATTCTTACATAGCTATCTTGAATTTGGGAAATCCACCTATTTGTTCAGTCTCATTTTCTTCACCTTTAAATTAAAAGGCTGGTACTCTGGTTCTTCTCAACTAATTCAAAGGCCAAAACTGACAAATGGAGTAGAGTAATGATCCCATGATAAATACTGCTACTATGAGACCACTCCAGATGAGTTTTCAGAGCCTGAAAGTCAAGAAAATAGATTTATATGAACCTAAGCTTATTCATTGTTATGTGTGAAATGGAGCTACAAAAAGGTCAGAATCCAAATACCTTAAAATCTTGCTAATCTCCAACTAGCTCCTATCACATGGCATATTAAAAATATCTTTGGAAGGGACTGTCATGATCCTGATAAAGAAATGCCTGTTATTATGAACCAGGAAGGTCTTCACGGTCAAGGGTGAATTTTCTATGATGACTCTGGGCCCAGATGTAGATGTTTTCCAAAGTGAATGATCCATTCATATTATGATAGAGCAACTACCTGAGGCATAATTTCTGTCCAAGTCTTTAGAGTTAAGAGTGCTTTCCATTAAGAGCTCTCATAAATTGGTGGATTAGAATAACTAAGCAATGCACATTGAAACTAGCCACCTTTATGTAACATCTAGTTGAAGTTTTTGATCAACTTTAACTAAAATTGCACAATGAGGCTCCTAAAAAACATTTTGTTGTTGTTGTTAAAGTTGAATGAACAACTGAAACTGCAAACCCAAAAGCATAATGTCTGTTGAAATATCTAGAATATAACTGCCATATTACTTTCAGTAATGATAAATGTTTATTTCAGAACCATGGGTTCATCTGTATTTAAGATTAACTTGAATTCTGATACAACTATGGATAACAAGTATAATGTAGCCTCACTGTTATACAAAAATAACTACCACTGTTTGTGGAGTAAATAAATAGCGTGTGTGTATGTGTGTGTGTGTGAGATTTTCAGCTGCTAAGCATTATCTTGTATAGGCCAGACAATGTTCAGAAATGCAATGGGTGTCATGATTTTGTTCCCTTTCACTGATGCCAGTGAAATGTTTATAAATGTTCCCATCTGAGGCAATGAAAGATACTGGTGATTATTGCTACTGAAGTATATGTCTTGGATCTCCTTTGGTATTTACAAAGCAGACCCTTAGGAAAGTCTGTTAGAAGCACAGATGACCTCTTATTAATATTATTAATATGCATTTGTCAGTGTCACAGGTAGTCATGGGCCTTGCTATCCGTTACTGTATCTGTGTAGTTATTAGGAAATTCCTATACTCTTCAACCCCTGGAGAAGGAAATGGCAACCCACTTCAGTATCCTTGCCTGGAGAATCCCATGGTCAGAGGAGCCTGGCGGGCTGCAGTCTATGGGGCTGCAAAGAGTTGGACACAACTGAAGCGACTTAGCAGGTGTGCATACTCTCCAACATGCCTTACATCAGATAATCCCTGATTCAGGGCATTCCAGCTTTAGAGTTTCCTTGGTTACAGAAGTCCTGGGAAAGAGGGTGCTAAGATTCTATTGCTCAGAGAATACTTGAATAACAGGGGAAGTGGGTAGGGAGAGGGATTCCAGAACTGATAAGCAATTCTTTGAAGTTATTTTTGGCTAACATGATATTGCTTTGGAACCCCAGAAGCTCAGAAGAAGGAGGAAAAACAAAAGAGGTAAACGTAATGAAAAGACCCCACCACGTAGCTCTGCTGAGGGATAGCTCTGCTCATCCACCATCCACCATTTCCACACTGGAGCAGGTCACTACAGAGTATAGTGTGTGTGTGTGTGTGTGTGTGTGTGTGTGTGTGTGTGTGTGTGTGTGTGTGTGTGTGTGTGTAGGTGGGTGGGTGGGTGTGGGTGTGGGTGTGCATGTGCATGATTAAGAATATGGGGTATTTCATTAAGTCACAAAAGAACATCAATTAGATTCACCAACCACCATGTGAACATTGTCATTTCAGGGTATTTATCAATGTATTTTGAATTACAGAGTCATAAAATACATTCCAAATATATTAACTATGGCTTTTGGCCTGAATGTGGAGGACTATTTTTAACATGTGCTTAGATTTTCATTTTTAATTACACAGGTGACTGCTTAAACGTTCCCATTAATATAGAAAATTAAAATGTTTATTTAATAAGTTGAAATTGATCATTGTTTTTATATTTTCATAAATAGACTGAAAGAGGCTTCCATCATATATCTTTTAAAGCAGAGATATGCATTTATGGTTACTACAAAGTTACCATCTTCACCTTATGAGTCTAATATGCAACCAGAGTAAGTCACGGGGCTGCTATAAATTTGGAGATAAAATGCCTTTAGACGTCACTCTAACAAAACTTGCGTGCTATTAGTATTCTCTCAGGGATCAATTTTAAAAGTTGTAACATAATAAAAAATGGTTGGACTATATTTCCCCACAGCTTTCATTTTATTATGTTGCATGAAATATGCCTTTATTGGCTATAGCATTACTGGAAGTAAAATATACTGGGCACTGAAAAATTCTGTCACTTTGTATTAGCTGTAAATTATCGACTAGTATAAACCCTAATTTCATTTGTCACATTCTGTTGCATTGCTGCTCTTCCTTGTTCCCATTCTGTCATTCTGGCAGGCCCGCGCTGCCCCAGGTATCACGGCATCGCCATCTGCACCCGACATCTGTCTCTCTATTGATCACACGGGTTTAGCACTTGATCAAACAGAGCACAACAGAATACATCTCTTTTTGCAATACTGCCAATGCCAACTGCTGCATGAAATCTACTACAAAAGCCTCCTTTACCTAGTTGAAAAACTGCATTTGTGTAGCTCTTCTTTGCTATATAAACCTCAGCATCCCCCTGCCTTTTCCATGAAGCCTTAGTTATATGAAAATAAATCTAGTTTTCATGTATTTGAGAATTAATCAGGTTCAGTGTGGCCAAAGCTGCAGATGACAATGTCACCAGGAGACATAAGGAAGATGATGCATGTTTTTTAGGCCTACCCATGTGAAAATCATGGCTCCTACTCTCAGTCTATTTGGGGGTATTTGTCAGGATGCATGAAATCTTAAACTGGCCAACAGACTTTTTCACTTTTTATCTAGCAGCTTTGGTAGCATGTAACAGGACCTTTAAAGCCATCTAAGCCCTGAGACAAATGTTTCACTTTGGAGTACAGGACTCAAGCATTTCTGAGCCCTCTAGGTTTCACCAAGTATAGGAAGCCCCCTGTGAAGTCTATGCAGCAATTGCAGATTTTTAGTTAGCTAAAGGGAAAAGCAGCATATTTCCCAAAGGGCTACAGGATTTTTACTCATGTGACTCTCACTCATCTTAAGGTAGGAACACATGAACAGCCATGAAAACCAATGCCAAGATGTTGCAATAAACAGCCAGCACAATGGGAAGATAAGGCTATGGGGAGATAGTCAAAGAGAGTAAAAGCCAGAATAGTAGCATTTTTAGTTCCCAGAAACACAATAGTAGAATTAAGGTATGTAGTTATTTTTGTTTTCATATTTTCATACTTGCCACAGTGAGACAAATTGTTTCCAAGGAGAATATCTTATATTCACCATGTAAACAAATAAATAAAAATACCCCTAAAATTTTAAGACAGATAGCCATATCATGTTTAAAACCTATTCAGTATTTTACCAGCCAGAGATTTTGTATTTTATTTATAGCCTTACAGATGACTTTGGGGAAAGGGGTTGTAGAAAGCCTTCAATATTAAAAATGATCAAGTTTTTTTAAATTATTTTTTATTTTAACTGACTCGACAGTTATAAAATTATCAGTATTAGTTACATCATAAGACAAGTGGATTCTAGCAATGTATTATTCATAAGACATTTTGTAGCCAAATAACATTAGAGTATATAGTTGTACCAACAAATTAATATTTTAGAGCTAATTGAAATTGTTCTTCCTATAAAGATTAAGCCTCTTCTACCCAACACACTTCAGTCATTAAAATAACACTTTCAGGGTCTTGTCTAAATGATGCCTTATATTAATGCAAAGCTATATTAAAGTACTCAAATGACCAGTTCTTTTGTAATGTATTCTATATGATCAGACATTGGGTCAGAGTTGGGCAGTGTGTATGAAGTAGTATCAAGTGGAAGCTAATTAAACTATATTCTCCATAGAACTTTACAGAAAAAAGAGACCAATAATCATCAGAAGGTATTCTGAAAATGGCATTTCTAAAAGGCTTGCAGTATGCTTTAATCTCCGTGCATAAGGGTAATTTTTGACATAAAGGTTTTATTGTAGGCTCAAAACTTCAGTTAGAAAATAATTTTTTACTATGTCAATAAAGTCATTATGAAGACTCTCAAATGCTTTTCTTACATGCTTTTTACTTCCTAGAAAAATCAAGTTTCATTTTCAAGACAATAATGGTTTCAGTATTTTGCCACATTTTCATTCTGCTAAATATCTTCCTGAAAATGGAGATAGCCTTCCCTGTTTCTGCTGTTACAATTACTATACCTGAACACACACACACACACACACACACACACACACAAAATTTCCCCTGACCATCACAAAACGCAGGAAAGCAGATACACTGAAGGTCCGTAGCTATGGCAGACTTCTTCGCCCAGTACAAAAATCCTCCTAACAATAGCTACTTAAATCTTCTACAGTCAGGGCCAATTTTGCAACAGTCATGTTTGGGCTTACAAATCATGTCCTGGTTTTGTTCTCTGTTATCCCTCAGACACATCTGTGTTAAAAAGGGGGGAAAAAAATCACATGCTTTACCTCCATCGATAGAAAAAAATTAGTCACTACCTCTTTTCTCCTACAATTCAGATTTCTTACATTCTTTTTGAAAAATTAGATTCCATTGAGAACAGCAGGTCACAGAACAAGAATTTCAGGTACAATATTCATCTCCAGAGATCAGGGGTCCTAGACAAAGACTTTGCTCCTGATGTCTTTTATTCAGAGAATTTTCATTGATGTCACTTCATCTCAAACTTTTCCTCCCTGCATGATATGACAGAGCTTCCGAGCCTGAATGTACTACTTCCTGCTGTCTAGAATAAAGCACACGCTTATGAAGGAATAATTCGATGTCTGATACTACATAGTTTCAAGAGTGTAGACAGAAGAAATTCTTTATAAAGCTAGTTTAATATAGATTTATAGTTGAATATTTGCTTTTAAATTAAATAATTCAACTTATGTCTTAATTTAAGCCCTCTCATCAACAGAAATAAAGCAACCACATCTCTCATTGTTCATAAGTGTAATTTGCCCTGATTCTCATTCTTGTTTTTGCATTCAAAGGAAATTTTGTTGATTCTAACCTAACAATCTCCCACTCACCCCAATGAAAACGAAGGTGAATTTCATTTGTACTTTATTCCTACAGTACTGATGAGAGATTCAACATGAACATTAGGACTGTATTTATGATAGTTAATTAGTATAAAGGAAAATATCAGGCAGTGAATATTTGCCTGTAATATTTAGCAAGCACGAATTAAAAACCTAAGCATAAGTATTGTTAAGCTATGTAACAGCATACTAGAAATGCTAACACTGTTACAAGACCCATTCCAAGTATAAACATTTGCAAAAACATCAGTACAAAATCCTATATTACTTAAAGAATGTCACATTTAACTATCAGCAATTATTTGGTATAAATAATTGAAGTATTATTTTTATTTCCACTTTTAATGAAATTTTTGTCCCCACTTAGTGGTAGAAAAGATGCATTGTTACATTATTATATCATATAGTAATGAACATATGGTTAACAAAAAAAATCACGAATTTATTTTTTCACCAGTGTCTTCAAAATTTGAGGCAGATTAATCAGATTGTCCAACATCATACTTTGGCTAAATGTAAAGTTACTGATTATTTAATGTATTTAGCTTTAAGCATTAGACACTTTAGAAATCCAAGTGTCTTTTCCTTTCACAAAAATTTGGTCTTCTCCGGTAGCAGTTCTTTCGAACATAATTCAGAATTCCGGTAGTAATCCCAATTGCAAAAGGAATTAAGAGAGATTTAATAATAAAAATGAAGACTATTTCCAAGGACAGTTTCTATTATAACATTTCTAGTTGAGAGATGAGACTTGTGTGAACTGTCTGAGGGTTCAGAGGAGCCGTCCATGGGTGGGCCCTGTGTATAAATTTTCTGGTGTGGTTTCTATGGCTCCCCAACCGCCAAGTGTTAAAAGTCAGGCGTCAGTGCCACAAAACCCATCATTAGAATTTAAACCACTGATCTCTAGAACCTAGGATTTAAATTCCCAGCATATCATTATGTAACACAAAAAGTCACTTGTCGTGGTGGAAATTGCAGCTAATTCCAGGCATCCCACAGCCCTTCGTTTAGTTTGCTAATGAGGAGAGCTGAGAGAGGAGCACGCCCCCTTTGGGTGACCCTCGCTTCTTAGGTTGGTCCTGCTCAGGTGTATCGGAGATAGATCCAACACACTCAGAAACCAGATGCCTACAGAAAGCCCGATGAGCTTTTTTCACGCACTCAGAAAAGGATTCTGAGCTCTGCCTCCCTGCCCCGCCTCAGCCTCCCAATTATATCCTGAGAAAATTCTACTCCAGTGGTTTGAAAAACCTGCACCAACTGTTAGGGGTCCTAATGAAATTTCTAAAACTACAATTTGTATTTTAGATCTCCCTGTGTATTTAGGGGGAGAAAAAGATTTTCTACTTTCAAATGTCTATAAAGAGAGGCAGAAAAATATTTGGACAATTATATAGAGTTTATGACTGCAACCATATGAGTTGAGAGGTAAGGGCTGGAAGCACATATGACGTTGCGTGTTCTTGAAATCACTCCTAAAGTTCTTTTACAAACAAGGTGGTTAATTATTAAAACAGAACAAGTGCTGTTTGCTTATTCCATATAGTTATGCTAAATCATCAGCTGAGCACTATATAAAATGTTCTGCGTTGACAAGGAAGGAGAAAATATGTACAGGGGCTGCAAAATATGCATGTAGTCTCCACAAACAACTGTTTCCTGTTTATGACAAAGGAGTAAATAATCCATTGATCTGGCAGCGGGGCACCTGCTTTGCAACCAACTCCGTATCAGTAGTCCCTGAACCCTCATTATTTTTCCTCAATTAAAGTTCATAGTCTCGGGAAGTCTGTGCTGAGCAGATGTACAACTGTTCTTGACGACGGAACACAGAAGAATCACAAATTTAGAAAACTACTGCCATTTCATAAACCCCCGAATCACACCATTTGTTGTGGGTAAGAAACATTACAAACAATATGTCTCTTTTATAGGCTGCTAAGCCGGCACGTTGCAGAAAAGAATATTAAAGTTCAAAAACTGTCACATGAGCAGTACATTATGAATACAGTAATGCATTTTTTTATGATTCAAATAATGGTTACTGAAATGAAAGAAAAATAAAATCTTCAGTGGGTTATAATGTAGAAATTGTGACTGCGAATTAGACAAAATTGGAAATAGGAGAAAAACCAGGCACAAAGTAATGATCTGCAGAGAACTACAAAATGTAATAACAGATGAATTGCAGAAATATGAATTCAACTAATGCTAGTTTTATTTTCATCTTTTGCATAATTCTGAAATCTATGAGCTCTGATCATTAAGGCAAACTATTTAAATAAAAAATGCAGTGAGAATCCAGTTTCAAATATAACTAAGAGACACTTGGCTGAAGAACTTTTTTTTTTTAAAACAATCTACCTAAGGTCAAAGAGCCCAGCATCATCCATTTAAAAAGCTATATAAATATAGCTTCCATCGCTCATAAACCTCCTTTGTGCTTAAGAAAATGAGGAAGAGAAGTAAGCAGTCAGGGAGATGTTCATTTCCATTTTATTTTTAAAATGTTATCTCCATAAGACACTGAAATACATATTTTGCAGTAAAGAAGATGAAGCTCCTATACGACATTTCTAGTTCTTTCTCTCAGCATAATTCTGACTCCACAGTGTGTGCTCTACAGACTGTGGCAGATTGTGAGTCTTGAGGTCAGAGTATATATGCTTGAAGCATCAATGGCTACACCTGTCATTTTAGTTTTCCCGGGAAGAATGTGTTATTGTTTAATGCTGTAACACGCATTCGTTACGATCTGACTTCTAATCCAACTGCAATGGAGGTGACTTTAACTACCCATTACGAGAAATATTTCAATAATATTTCAACTTCTAGTCTCTGTTATAATTATTTTCCTTTAATTACTTGAGATGGAATTTCTGCTATCCACGCAGACTCCTGCAATCCATTTTGGTTTTCCTGGGAAGTCATACCACAGTTTGAAAAAGTGGAAATAAATCAGGTTTTACTTTGAAGTGTAATAAAAATGCTTAATTCTGTATGATATGATTATTCGTAGAGAAACATTTTCCTTCTTCACTTTTCCCTACTATTTACGTCTGATTAACATAGAGAATATCTTGAAGAAATTACCAAATCTGTTTGGAAAAATCTACCTTGTATTCACTTGAAAGCCTGCATGCTAAACTAATAATTCAGTTATTCAGGGCTTGATGAGAAAATGATCTCCCTCAGACAAAGTGTAGAGTTAAAATATCCTGAGTGGTCGAAGCTCTCTTTAGCAGTTTTGTTCCAGGGTAAGCCCATTTTTATGACAATCCTTCTTGTGTATTTCCTCCAAAATGGATTTCTTACATTTACAAGTAAAATGTCAGTTTCTTTTAAGATACTTTTCACTAATTTCCCTAGTGGAAAAATTGGTTGTGGTCTACCTATGTTGCTCCTCTGAATCAGGCAAACTGTGAAATTACTCTTGTTCATGTCAGTCTTAAGAAAACAGCTCAACATGCAGTGACCAAAGATACATTATCAAAATAGACACACATGGTACATGGAGTAAAATCCCTAATTTCTCAAGCACCTCAGTAAAATTGTGACAGAAATAACTTCCTAACACAAAACACTCATAATATAGAAATGTACATTGTTTCCATAATTCCCTGATTCTTTTACACTCATCTAATTCATTTTCCTTGAACAATATTGATTTAAAAATCACAACTGAATATACTATTTATAAAACTGTATTTTTCAAATAATCAAGTTTGTTGCAGAGACAAGTACAGATTGCTGTGGCTGCCGAGCTCTGCTTGTAAACCCTTCTGGAATCCATTCTTTGATGGGAGGTAAGTTACTCACATTCCCTGAGTCTCAGAATCTGCATTGGTAGCATGTGGATAATGCAGTCTATGGTGATTTTTTAAAAAGATAACAATAAAATAGAGCTTCCATGGTGGCTCAGCAATAAAGATTCTGCCTGCTAATGCAGGAGACATGGGTTTGATTCCCGGGTTGGGAAGATCCCCTGGGGAAGGAAATGGCAACCCACCCTGTTATTTTTGCCTGGAGAATCCAATGAGCAGAGGAGCTTGGCGGGCTACAGTCCATGGGGTCCCAAAAGAGTCAGACATGACTTAGCGACTAAACAACAACAGTAAAGTAGCATTCTCATCACACAGTAGGTATTCAATAAATATCAGTCCCATTCTTTTTCCTGTGTTTTGACCTTGACAAAGCATTAATAAGTACACGTTTCTCATTTTTGGCCACTAACACTCACTAATATGGCTTGGCCAAGGGTATTAAAAAACAGAGATACCACTTTGCTGACAAAGGTCACTGTAGTCAAAGTTATGGTTTTTTCAGTAGTCATGTACGGATGTGAGAGTTGGACCGTAGAGAAGGCTGAAAATGAAAGAACTGATGCTTTCGAATTGTGGTGCTAGAGAAAACTCTTGAGAGTCCCTTGGACTACAAGGAAATCAAACCAGTTAATCCAGGAAATCAGCCCTGAGTATTCATTGGAAGGACTGAAGCTGAAGTTCTAATACTTTGGTTATTTGATGCAAAGAGCCGACTCACTGGAAGAGATCCTAATGATGGGAGAGATTGAGGGTAAATGGGGAAGGGGGCAGCAGAGGATGAGATGGTTAGACAGCATCACCAACTCAACGGACAAGGATCTGAGCAAACTCTGGGAAACAGTGGAGGACAGAGAAGCCTGGCGTGCTGCAGTCCATGGGGTCGCAAAGAGTCGAACTTAGGGACTGAACAATAACAACTGTGTGGCCCAGAAGAACTCTTACAGACCCTTCCCTCCATATTTTTCTCCCTAAACTGTTCATTAAGCTGAAATTCTCAATTCTTCTGAAACGGGCATCATTTCCAGCCTGATGAAGTACTAGAGATAAGAGAATAGCATTTGCCTGGTTAGGTCAATTTTTCCCTTCCTCTCTCTGCCTTTCCCTCCTCTTTCCTTCCCCAGCCTTTCCTCCCCATTACCATTCTTATCTCTCGCTGATCCTCCTATATCCTCCTCCCTCCCTCCTTCTCTTTCATTCTCTTTCATCTTAAAAGACAGTATTTGCTTGTGATGACCTAACAGTCATTTGACTCACTGTACTGGACTGTTCTGGAAGAGACGGCAGTCCTGGCGGAGAGAAAACCACAACCATGAGCAGGATGTAACATAAGAGGGTTCTGCAAGGCAAGTGGGGTTTAGGGCTTCCCCACGGGAAAGAGCCTAAGCTCAACTGGAAGCCTGTGGGAGAAGTAATGCAAGTTTCATGGAAACATTTTTCTCCTTTTGCCTTTAAATATCTATTTGAATAAAAGGGGAGAATTTATTAGATTTAATGTTTAAAAACATTTTCTCTGCTCTCATGGCATTCCAGGGAAATGTTTGCTTATCTTTCATCATTTTTAAGTGCCTCAGAGATTAGTGATTTTAATTCCTACACATTACAAAGATATATGCAGATTACTTGGTCAGTTTTCTTTTTATATTTAAAATTTTTAGCAGACAAAAGCATTTTTAATATATTCTTGCAAAATCCCCAAACACGTTCATCCATTTTGCATTTCAGTTTTACTTCCTTATTTTGTTCCTTCTTAATGTCATCATTGAAATTAACTTATGAAAAGGGGACCAAAGGTGAATGCTTAGATAGAGAATACTACTGATGCCTCAACAATATCTCTAGTAGTCTGGATAAAGCCACTCTGTCCAGCTCGTTTCCACACTTCAGTTCATGATCATACTGTCAGTCTCACTTTTCCAAGTAATTTAAAGGCAAGGAAATACAGGTTCACTTTGTCAAACATTGTTTCCTTAGATGGTGACATTTTTGTTATCTTTGAAAACTGAGTTAATTCTTTTGATTTACTCCTAAAGGCAAAATTGGCAGCTATGTCAATGCATCTTATTATATCAATTTGAGTGCAAAGTAACCATGTGACAATTAATGCAGAGTAAGTGATACTATCAGTTGAGTACTTTAAACCATCAAGAACTTCGAGATTACATTAAAGAAGCAAAAATCTAAATAATTTAAAGTTAATTAAATCTAAATAATTTAAAATAATTTTGGGGGGGCGGGGGCGGGGGGGCTATGCCACACAGCTTGCATGTGGGATCTTAGTTCCCTGACCAGGGATTGAGCCTGAGCCCCGGCAGTGAAAGCACCAAGTTCCAAACACTGGATCTCTAGGGAATTCCAAAAAACCTAAATCATTTTTTCAGAGTCTTCTTCATTCGTGTGAGTCAAAAAACCCACTGCCAAACAAAAAATGTCACCCATTATTTACCTTTCAAAAGACATTACCCACAGCATTTTATGTCTATTTTTTTAAAAAAGTATGTTATGCTTCTGAGGGTTCTTAGTTTAGATACACACCATGCAAATACAGAAATGATTTAGTTATGCTTTACTAATGCTTAATAAATCAAGATTGCATAATGAAGAATGCACTGACATTCTAAACCTGAGCCTAACATTTAATTAACAGATGCAATATGTATTCTCCTTTGAATTTAAAAATTATTGTATTTGGTCTATAGTTTTCCTCTAAAATGACCTTGATTTTTAAAAACTGTTCATTGCCTATTTCCACAATGAACAGAAATAATTTTTAGAAAAAATTAGATAAACTGATTAAGTATGAATAAAATATATGAATCATTTTAGTAATGAAAGCTTTCTGTCCCTTCTAAGATTTTGTGGCCTCTACCTGAACAATTCAATAGATTCAGATTAAATAACAGGAGATAATTTAAGGAGATTTTATATAAGAATAATGTGAACAATGTTCAAGCACAAAGATAGTGGGTTACTCCATTAAGGCCACCAATGGAAAACAAAAACAAAAACATCATTCTATAGAAATATAAATGTATATTGACCAAACTCTACATACACTGGAGTAAGCTAAGCAAGTTGATTGGCAGTCAAACTTGCTAACAGTTAAAGGAGCTCAACTTCAAAATATTAAGCCTACCATCTATGTGTGGAAACATGAATTGTTTCCACTTTGAAAATTCCATTTGCTACTAATGCTTCTTGTGAGAGGTTTAAAGGTTTTTTTTCAGAATCACTTTCTTTTCACCAGTGTTAGCACACTAGTATATTTAACAGAGACATTTACATGCTTTGCATTTTAAGTGCCTCGGAAATCCAAGCACAGAGCCTGCACATTTCCGCTGCACCATCAGATGTAATGAGTTATGGTACTATCGGCATGTTGATAAGCTATAGCCCAAAGAAGAACAAGAAGGAAGTATAAAAAATATGGCCAGAGGATGGGATAAAATTATCAGCTAGTGTGTTTTCCTGTTTGGTTTTAATCTACATTTAATTAAATTCTTATCTTCTGTGTACTTATGGTCGCATTTGAATGGCGAGACTGCATTCATTATGAATGGTAAAACTTAACTCAGAGAACATTACATGTGGCTTCTTTAAAAAAGAGAAGAAAAACGCTGTCTTTATTCTTTACACTCAGGTCTTATAAAAAGAGACCAAACTCTCTCTTAGGTCAAGTGCGGTAGCACTTAACCTTTGGGTTAACTGATTTGGAAAGTTGGACTTAAATCAATTTTTAATGCTATTTTTTATTTTTACAATTTGGAAATGTTATCAAATTCTGAGCTTGAACAGAGCTAGCAAGGGAAGCACTGAAGTGCATTAAGGAAATGCCTTCTTCGTTCTTAAAAACAGAGATGATAACAGGAAGTTTTTATTAGTGCTGCAAAATGTGTGCATTAGTCTGCATCCTTAATTATTAAAATCATTACATTCTCTTGTCTTTATATGCTGAAATAAGAAAAAAATGCCTTAGTTACTATTTAAAGGTTTTTTTTCCCTTGTGTCACAGACTCTTTGAGTTCATTCAAGCATCCCTATATTTCAGAAAAAATAACAAAATGCTTTGAGCATAGCATTTGGTTAGACACCTACTAGTTTCATAACACTTTTAGTTTTGTGCCAGGAATGCCAGGGCAAATTGAAAATATCCTTAAAGCCATTGGTATCTGCAATAACAAGCATGATTTCCTAGGTTAACTTGAAGACTGTGTCAGCCTTAATAAAGGGAAACAGAGGCAACTGTTTCTGACTGAGGTTTCAATGTATATTAATGAAGAAATGAGGTTTGAGATCAGATTGGCTATCCCTATTGATCAAAATTCACCAAAAGCTAGAACAAAACCTCTCCATAGTTACTATACCACACACACACACACACACACATGCACACGCACACATACACACGCTGAGAGAATACAAATTAATGTGTCTCATATTTTTATAGCTTTTCTTAAAAGCAGTAGTTTATGACTAGTATCTGTATACTAGTAAAATAATCACATTTCAAATAAGCGTGTCTTTTTACCCTGTTATTTTATGCAATGGGGAGTACTAACCAGGAGAGGTTTAACATTCCAACTGAATGCTAAAATTTAAACACATATAATTAAACAATGGTAGTTACCAATGACATACTGACATATTTCCCCCAAATATCATAAATACATTGGGAATGACTCCACTTTTGAAAGGAGCTGTAAACATCCCTACAATTGGGCCAAAAAAGTTTTTTATCTGAAAAACTGGAGACTCCAAAACTTTGATGTCTAATGGGATGAAAAGACTTTCTATTAAGCTAGTGACCACTCATTTACTCAGACTCCAAAGAGGAGAAAAGATTTTCAGTATACATCCCTTACACTTCAAATGTTTCTTTTTAAAATAAGCATTTTTATTTGGTTGGGCATTTATACAATTCAGCAGATGGAAATGTCATTCTCTTGTACATAAGTGAATATTAAAATCACAACAGGGAAGAATTAAAAAACAGTGATAAGGTGGTGCAGTGGTAAAGAATCTGCCTGCCAATGCAGGAGATACAAGAGATGAGGGTTCGATCCCTGAATCGGGAAGATCCCCTTGAGGAGGACATGGCAACCTACTTCAGTATTCTTGCCTATAAAATTCCATGGACAGAGGAGCAACCTAGATGTCCATCAGCAGACAAAATAGAAACCCCAGAGATAAATCCACCCACCTATGGACACCTTATCTTCAACAAAGGAGGCAAAAATACATAATGGAGAAAAGACAATCTTTTTAACAAGTGGTGCTGGGAAAACTGGTCAACCACCTGTAAAAGGATGAAACTAGAACACTTTCTAACACCATACACAAAAATAAACTCTAAATGGATTATAGATCTAAATGTAAGATCAGAAAATATAAAGCTCTTAGAGGAAAACATAGGCAGAACACTCTCTGACATAAACCACAGTAAGATCCTCTATGACCCACCTCCCAGAGTAATGGAAATAAAAACAAAAATAAACAAATGGGACCTAATTAAACATAAAAGCTTTTGCACATTGAAGAAAACTATAAGCAAGGTGAAAAGGTAGCCTTCAGAATGGGAGAAAATAATATCAAATGAAACAACTGACAAAGAATTCATCTCCAAAATATACAAGTAGCTCATGCAACTCAACACCGAAAAAATGAACAACTCAATCAAAAAATGGGCCAAAGAACTAAACAAGATATTTCTCCAGAGAAGACATACAGATGACTAATAAATACATGAAAAGATGCTCAACATCACTCAGTATTAGAGAAATGCAAATCAAAACCACAATGAGTTATCATCTCACATAAGTCAGAATGGCCGCCATCAAAAAGTCTACCAAAAATAAGTGCTAGGGAGGACAGTGCACAAAAAACAAGTGTGGAGAAAAGGGAACCCTCTTACACTGTTGATGGGAATGCAAACTGGTACAGCCACTATGGAGAACAGTGTGGAGATTCCTTAAAAATCTGGAAATAGAACTGCCATATGATCTAGCAATCCCATCACTAGGCATACACACTGAGGAAGTCAGAATTGAAAGAGGCACATGTACCCAAAGTTCACTGCAGCACTGTTTACAATAAGTAGGACAAGGAAGCAACCTAGATGTCCATTAGCAGACAAATGAATAAGGAAGTTGTGGTACATATACACAATGGGATATTACTTGGCTATAAAAACAATATACTTGAGTCAGTTCTAATGAAGTGGATGAAACTGGAGCCTATTATACAGAGTAAAGTAAGTCAGAAAGAGAAATACCAATACAGTGTATTAACACATATATGTGGGATTTAGAAAGATGGTAACGATGACCCTATAAGCAAGGCAGTAAAAGACACACAGATGTAAAGGACAGACTTTTGGATTCTGTGGGAGAGGCGAGGGTGGGATGATTTGAGAGAACAGCATTGAAACACGTATATTACCATATGTAAAATAGATGGCCAGTGCCAGTTCGATGGATGAAGCAGAGCACCCAAAGCTGATGCTCTGGGACAACCGAGGGATGGGATGGGGAGGGAGGTGGGAGTGGGGTTCAGGATGGGGGACACATGTGCACCCGTGGCTGATTCATGTCAATGTACGGCAAAACCCACCACAATACTGTAATGTAATTAGCCTCCAATTAAAATAAATGAATTAATTTTAAAAATAAATCCATGATCAATAACATTACATGGGTTGGTAGTATTTCCCAGCAATCACACTACCTTTCTGTAGTCCATTCATTCTCCGACACCCATTCCCCATCCATTCTCTTAACTTTGCTTCCTTATTAACTAAGACAATTGTAGTCATCAGAAGAGAATTTTATTTCTACCTTGATAACACTGAACTATAAGTACCAGTGTCCATACACTCTGCTCTTATGACTATTATTTTAGATGTGCTGACCATGCTCTTATTTAAAGCCACCTTCCTCTTTGGTGTTGGTTACTCCCCATTTTTCCTGTAAGCCTCAATTTTTCAGTCTCAATGAGATCATTCCCATCAGAATGAAAATATCATACTTTCTTTATTGTAAGCAACAGAAACAACAAAAACCTTCTAGCTCTTATTTATCTGCTCACATTTAAAGCAAGGGTTTCCCAGGTGGCTCTGGGGTGAAGAATCCACCTGCAATGCAGGAGACACAACAGACAGAGGTTAGATTCCTGGGTCAAGAAAGTCCCCTGGGGGAGGAAATGGCAACCTGCTCCAGTACTCTTGCCGAGGAAATCCCATGGAGAGAAAAGCCTGGTGGGCTATAGTCCATGGTTGCACAGAGCTGGACACAACTGAGCACTCATGCTCTTCAAGAAAATTAGAGATACCAAGGGAACATTTCATGCAAAGATGGGCTCAATAAAGGACAGAAATGGTATGGACCTAACAGAAGCAGAAGATATTAAGAAGAGGTGGCAAGAATACACAGAAAAACTATACAAAAAAGATCTTAATGACCCAGATAATCATGATCACTCACTTAGAGCCACGTATCCTGGAATGTGAAGTCAAGTGGGCCTTAGGAAGCATCATTATGAGCAAAGCTACTGGAGGTGGTGGAATACCAGTTGAGCTATTTCAAATCCTAAAAGATGATGCTGTGAAAGTGCTGCACTCAATATGCCAGCAAATTTGGAAAATGCAGCAGTGGCCACAGGACTGGAAAAGGTCAGTTTTCATTCCAGTCCCCAAAAAAGGAAATGCCGAAGAATGCTCAAGCTACAGCAAAATTGTACTCATCTCACACGCTAGTAAAGTAATGCTCAAAATTCTCCAAGTGAGGCTTCAACAATACATGAACCGTGAACTTCCAGAAGTTCAAAGTGGATTTAGAAAAGGCAGAAGAACCAGAGATCAAATTGTCAACATCTGTTGGATCATCGAAAAAGCAAGAGAGTTCCAAAAATCATCTATTTCTGCTTTATTGACTATGCCAAAGTCTTTGACTATGTGGATCATGACAAACTGTGGAAAATTCTGAGAGAGATGGGAATACCAGACCACCAGACCTGCCTCTTGAGAAATCTGTACGCAGGTTGGGAAGCAACAGTTATAACTAGACATGGAACAACAGACAGGTTCCAAATAGGAAAAGGAGTACGTCAAGGCTGAATATTGTCACCCTGCTTATTTAACTTATATGCAGAGTGCATCATGAGAAATGCTGGGTTGGATGAAGCACAAGCTAGAATCAAATTGCCGGGAGAAATATTAATAACCTCAGATATGCAGATGGCACCACCCTTATGGCAGAAAACGAAGATGAACTAAAGAGCCTCTTGATGAAAGTGAAAGAGGAGAGTGACAAACTTGGCTTAAAACTCAACATTCAGAAAATTAACATCATGGCATCTGATCCCATCACCTCATGGGAAATAGATGGGGAAACAGTGGAAATAGTCAGACTTTATTTTTGGGGGCTCCAAAATCACCGCAGATGGTGACTGCAGCCATGAAATTAAAAGATGCTTACTCCTTGGAAGGAAAGTTATGACCAACCTAGACAGCATATTAAAAAGCAGAGACATTACTTTACCAACAAAGGTCCATCTAGTCAAGGCTATGGTTTTTCCAGTGGTCATGTATGGATGTGAGAGTAGGACTAAAAAGAAAGCCGAGTACTGAAGAATTGATGCTTTTTAACTGTGGTGTTGGAGAAGACTCCTGAGTGTCCCTTGGACTGCAAGGAGATCCAACCAGTCCATCCTAAAGGAGATCAGTCCTGCATGTTCATTGGAAGGACTGATGTTGAAGCTGAAACTGCAACACTTTGGCCACTTGATGCGAAGAACTGACTCATTTGAAAAGACCCTGATGCTGGGAAAGATTGAAGGCAGGAGGAGAAGAGGATAACACAGGATGAGATGGTTGGATGGCATCACCGACTCAATGGACATGAGTCTGAATAAACCCCGGGAGTTGGTGATGGACAGGGAAGGTTGGTGTACTGCAGTCCATGGGGTCACAAAGAGTTGGACATGACTGAGCTGAACTGAACTGAACTGAGCACACATGCAGCAGTAGCATTTAAAGCAAAACTCCTTGAAATAGTTTCCTCTTCTTGTGCTCTGTCAGTTGAACTTTTCAACAGAGCTCACTTCAGCCTCTATTGGTTTTGTCAATATCATCAAAGTGAAAGTGAAAGTGAAAGTCGCTCAGTCATGTCCAGCTCTTTGCAACCCCATGAACTGCACAGTCCATGGAATTCTCCAGGCCAAAATACTGGAGTGGATAGCTTTTCCCTTCTCCAAGGGATCTTCCCAACCCAGGGATTGAATCCAGGTCTCCCACATTGCAGGCGGATTCTTTACCAGCTCAGCCACAAGGGAAACCCAAGAATACTGGAACTGGTAGCCTATCCCTTTTCCAGTGGATCTTCCCAAGCTAGGAGTTGAACTGGGGTCTCCTGCATTGCAGGTGAATTCTTTATCAACTGAGCTATCAGGGAAGCCCTGACAACACCAAAGCCAATGCTAAATCCCGTTCTCGAATCTTGTCTTACTTCAACATCAGAAAAGCTGAAAACAGTTTCTCTACTCTACGAAAATTTTCTGCCCTTGGCTTTCCCTCAGCACCTTCTCCTGGTTCTTCCAATCTCACTGGCAGGTCCTTCAGTTTCCTTTGCTGGGTCTTCTAAGTTCATTTGCTACATTTCCCTCCTCCTTCATTTTGCCTGGGCACTCTGGGCTGCCCTGCTCTTCATGAAACATGCCAATGCATTCTTGTTTCTGCCCTGGATATTCCTGCCTAAGATAGTTTCATGATTAGACTCTTTATTCCTTTTAAAATTTCTCCAATGCCCCCTTCTAAGTAAGATCTTCCTTCACTATCTTATTTTATTTTGCCACACCAGCAACATGTGGGATCTTAGTTCCCTGACCAGGGATCGATCCTGTGTCCCTTGTATTAGGAGCGCAGAGTCTAAACCACTGGATCACCAGGAAGTCCTACTATCTTATTTTAAATTTCAAACCTCCCTCTGGGATTTTTCTGACTGATTTTTTCTCTATAATGCTTTTAAACATTTAACCAAGGGTACATTTTGTGCATTTATTTATCATCTTTCTCCTGGGATATGAACTCTTAAGGGAAAAGGTTCACTGCTGAATTTGGTGTCTAGGACAACACCCATCACACACAATAGGCCTGCAGTGACTATTTATTGGGTCAATAAAGTAGACCACTATTTTAACTTTTTATTATGTTTTTACGTTCTATAAGAAAATGGTTTTCTGTCTATTTTCTATGACTCTGAAATGATTATATTTATATATTAATGTGCTGAACTTCTCTGGTATTTTAATAATATAGAATTGCACACCCATAATTAAAGCTAATTTTACTATTTTTACAATGTTATTTGGCTTTAGGGTGTATTTCTATGCTATTAAAATTATTTACCATTATCTTTTTTATTGTTTTATTCTTCATATTGCATTAGAATGAGCACTACTATGTTGGCATTAGCCACAGCTCCTATATTTATATTGATTAATTCTTTTTGAATTCCTCTTCTTCTTCTCTCTGTGTTTTAATCTTTGCCAGAGATGGAAAAGGATGATAAAAGCATGTTTGTGAAATATTTTATTTCTAATAGAACAGACCTATGTGAGGCAAATGGATTTAACTAGTTGCCATTTCTGAACCCAGTTTTGACTGTCTGTGAAGCATGTAATAAAATTAAGAAGAGCATAAAGATTGGATTTGGGTGGATTACCTTGTCTTCAGGATCGATTATTTTGACCTAAGTCCATTAGCCAAACTGTCCCCATATTAAGGAGCATTTTTCACTAATTTTAAGCCAAATACAATGATTTCTGGAGTTAGGTGAGCATAAAGGGAAAAGAAAAGGGGGTTATAAGGAAGCAAACTTATAGAGAGAAACACAAACTTCAGCCCTCTATGAAATAGACCTGAAAGCATGACACTATTATTTGTATTGGCAGTGCTTTTCTTACAAATTGTTGACTTTTTTTGCACCAACCTCTAACCCACCATTTCTGAAACATTCTTAAGAAGACTTGAAAGACACTGTTAAAAGCATATCTGCCCAGAAGCCCTGGAAAAACTATAGCTGCGTGTCTTTACTGTTTATATAAGAGCAATCAAAGGTATCAACAAGCAAGACAGCTGAAACTGCTCTCTCAGTAAAAGAAAGCAAATTGATCCAAACTGAATACTTCTATGAAACGGGTTACAGGGAATTCTGCAGCCAAGCAGGCATCCCCCATATGCTTGTGTATTCCTCCCTATAAACATGAATATTCATAAATACAATCCCAGTAGATGGGAACAACCTAAGTAAATTACTGAACGTTAAGAACAGAAGAAAAACCTTTAATGCAATTCAAGTACCCACACAGACCTGGACAGTTTGCATCAAATAACTGGACAAAAAGATTACAACTACATTGTCTTCGGTTGTTGTAATCTGTGACTGAGTTGTTTGATCTGTATTAGTTACCATCGTAAAGGTGAAAAGTTGTTACTTGACCATTCTTTAATGCTATTCTTGCTAAAATCTATAGTATTTTCCCCCTTTTCCGCTTAAACTGAGGTCAGAGAACAGAAAATCATTTGAAGCATGCATTACTTTACAGCAGTGTTCTCAGAGGTTACTGAGCCAGTCACTCTACTCCTTAAGGACCTGACACTTAAATATTTTATTTCTTTACTGGGATTTTTTTGTTTGTTATTTACTTCTTAAGTTTGTCACTGTCTCTGCTGCCAACAAAGACTTCACTTTCTAACTCAATGTGAGCTGGGAAATCGGCTAACCGGTCTGTATAGGCTGTTATCTAAATTAAGAGTTCATGAATTCTCAGTGAAGATTCGACATTCTCTTACATAAAGATAAAGTGTTAGCCTAAAATACAATACAGTTGCGATATCTAACCAAAGTTTGGTTTTTTAAAGCAAAATCTATATTTGCATCTATTGAAATGTATGCCTACATGTACATTTAGGTGCTTCTGTTTGTTTTCTCATCTTTCTAGGTTGCTGGCTGTGTTCTGGAACATATCAAAAATATATAGAAGATATATAACTATATTACATATTACTGTAATATCTGCTCACAAGAGAGCACCCTCCACAACAAAACATTAACATTTAAAAGTTATATTGGGAGGGGAGCTTCTTGATTAGAGAAGTCCAAGGTGCAAGCCTCTTCTGTGGTCCCCATCTGGTTTACCCTACACCAGCTGCCTCTGCCAGGCCACCCAAATTTGACCCTAACAAGATTAAAGCCGTATCCCTGAGGTGTTCCAGTGGGAAAATCAGTGTCACAGGTACCTTGGCTGCCACATGCATTGCCCTGGATCTGTCCCCAAAGGAGGTGGGTGATGACATGGCCAAGACAGCTGGTGACTTGAAAAGCTGGGAGTACAGTGAAACTGACCATCCAGAATATGCAGGCCCAGGCTGAAGGGGTACTCTCTGCCCCTCTCTGAACATCAAAACATTCAGGGACCACCCAGAAATGAAGAAAAAGCAGAAAAACATAAAGTTCAATGGAAATAAGATTTTTGATGAGATTGCAAATATTGCCTGACTGATGCAGTACCAACCTTTGGCCAGAGAACTCTCTGGGATCATTAAAGAGACCTTGGAGGCTGCCTAGTTTGCGGGCTGCAATGCGGATGACTGCCACTCATGTGACATCACCTATGACACTGGCGGTGGGGTAGTGGAATACCCAGTAATTAAGACGACAGAGGCAAATATTTTGATAAAGGGTTATTGATAACCAAAAAGGAATATGGAATATTCAAATAGTTACAGGGAAGTCATATCAACTCTTCATGAAATTTAAAGATAATTTGGTAGCAATGCTTCCCAGATTTATGCTCAGTGTGGTCATGCATGCAAATCACCTGTCTACCAAGTCTGAGGTTGTGAACTGAAGTTGTGAAGAAGGCCACAGACAAACTTCAATAGGTTTACGAGCACCTTAAATGTATATGCAATATCACATGTGTATATGCACACATTTTATCTGAAGGAATTAAAAATGTAAGAAAAAAACTTTGAAATACTTAATGACCAAAGACAAACTCTTAATAAATTGATGAACAGTATTTAAATTAGTTTATTATTCAATGTGAGAGTGACTGATATTCTATCTGGTGTTAATTACAATAGAGATATTGCTTATAGAACAAATGTCTGTAAGGACTTGCATTGAATTTGTAGAAGAAACAGTTCTTGTGTATAGAAGCAGAATTCAAATGTTTAGGTAGTGAAGAAGTTACCTAATAAATTACAATATTCTTGTGGAATATGATGCTTCCATGTGTAGCCAATCATTGGGAAACCCAATAAATAACCCAAGCACCAATAAATACTCAAGTGTTTATTAATTTCTTACTCTGCTTCTAGGGGGTCTGTGCAGTGGTGATAATATGACTCATGGGTTTGTCTGAACAATTATCAATATGCTTGGCATTTTATTCCACAGTGTGGAAGAAATGAAAGAAATTAATAAACGTCAACTGCTTGTCCTGTACACTAACTATTGAAAAAACATCTTTATTTTTATCTGCTTACTTTTCAAAGGATGCCAAACTGGTTCCTTATGAATGTGATACCCATTGGGGCTAGTGTTAATGCAGTAAATTAGACTATCCTGAAGCATACTGGAGGCTCAAGGTCAAAGCCACTTTGGACTGAAATGAATATTAACTTGACAAATGTTTCCAAATGTCTAAACTGCAGAGGTATACTAGAAGTCTACAGATGTATCTTTTATTTGAGTTCATTTTCCTTCTATGTTCTCTACACTTAGGGGATCCAATTTTAGATTATAAGTGTATTGGCATCTGCAATGTGATTTGATTTCTACTTTAGTTCATTAAAATTGTAACCATCATGGCATATTAAATTTTCACTAGATTAGAGAAACAATATTAATGCTTTTAAACTGGAAGATGTGTAAAATCGATACTTAAAATATCTCTTAATTAACAAAGCAAGCTAAAGTGACATATCATCTTTAACTTGTTATCTCTAACATTAGTTTTGTCTACAAGTTGGGATAATCATCTTTCCAGGTGCTTACAAAGATGTTACATTTCTGAAAAGAAGATAAAGTAGGTATTAGTTTACTTTTCTTGAAGGTCCTCATGAGAAGGATTAAGACAGCTTTCTGTGTGTTACTGGTCTACCTACTGGATAGACACATCCCAGGAGATACAGTTTGGACTCATGTGCTTCCCAAGTGGTACAGCGGTAAAGAATCTGTCTGCCAGTGCAGAGGATGCAGGAGACAGAGGTTCGATCCCTGGGTTGGGAAGATCCCCTGGAGAAGGAAATGGCAACCCTTTCCAATATTCTTGCCTGGAAAATTCCATAGACAGAGGCATTTTGGAGGGTTACCATGGGGTTGCAAAGAGTTGGACACAATTTAGTGACTAAACAACAACAACAACACATAAAACAGCAAAAATGTTCCTTCCTTCCTGCCAACACAGCTTAACACTCACATTTCCATCTATAAAGAAGTTGGAAGGAACTAAAACTGACTCAGATTATATGTTTATGATGACATGATCACTGGATTTTTGGTGACATTTCCTTACACTTTATTTTTAAAATTTTAAACCACTTTATTGAGGTAAGATCGGCATACAGAAAACAACATATTTAGTGAATACAACTTGATGAATTTGAAGACAAGGCTACATCTTACATATTATTCTGAAAACTTAACAAGGTCTGCTTTTAAAACCCACTTCTACAATATTGTCTGTTAATTAAAATTCTTCTTAAAAATAACCAATATTTTATGTACTCTGGAGTCTCACGGGGCTTCCCAGGAGGCAATCGAGGTAAACAACCTGCCTGCCAATGCAGGAGATGTAAGAGACGTGTGTTCAATCCCTGGGTCGGGTAGATCCCCGGGCGGAGGGTACGGCAACCCACTCCAGTATTCTTGCCTGGAGAATCTCACGGACAGAGGAGCCTGGTGGGTTACAGTACACAGGATTGCAAAGAGTTGGACACGACTGAAGCGACTTAGCACATATACATGGAGTCTCACGATCTGTCTCAAGATCTGTCTGTGTGTGTTAGTCGCTCAGTCGTGTCAACTCTTTGGGACCCCATGGACTGTAGCCAGCCAGGCTTCTCTGTCCATGGAATTCTCCAGGCAAGAATACTGGAGTGGTTTGCCATTCCCTTCTCCAGGGCACCTTCCCAGCCCAGGGATAGAACCTGGGTCTCCCTCACTGCAGGCAGATTTAGAATTTTTAACCATCTTAGCCATCAGGGAAGCCCCCATGATCTGTCCTAAATAGAGGTTTTAAAATTGTTTCATATCGGGAAGGAAACTGCTATTAAAATGATAAAAAATTGAGTTGTTCTTGTAAATAGAGTAAATTAGGTTAGTTTTTCAATTAAAAAATAAAAAAGACAAAGCAAAGAACTTTACCACAACTTTAAAATCTGTCACATGCAGTGTATCCAAGACATTTTTCCTCTGTAGTGGACTAGTTGTCTAAAAGCAACAGTATCATTTCTTTCTTTAAGGACACATATTCATATGTTCATCAAAAACTGCTAGCAAGTCACAAATTCTCTATTCACTTTTTTTTAGCCAGCAATAAATTACAAATCCTGCAGGGATATTTTCCAAATATATAAATTTATAAGCCTCATACTAAAGGGACATGTTGTCATATTTATTGAATAGGTAACAAAATAGTCACAGAAATCCTGAAAAAGAACTATAAAAGAGGTTTCTTGCAGACCTCATCTGGAGTGAGGAAAGTAGAATGATTATCAAAATTGAAATAGGAGGAGGGTTAACATGTGTTGCCTGACTGAATCAAGTCTCTGAATGAAAAACTCTTAAGCCATGACCATCTTGCAAGTTCAGAGACACTGATGAAGCTATTAAGCAACAGCCTCTTGTAACTTTAAAAGTTTCTGCTTTATCAAATATTGAGAATCATGGGATCAGAGCCAAGTAAGCCACCCTGTACTCTTCTGCCCTTAATCCAGAGCAGAGTGTAGTCTAGGCAGATAGGAATTGCTGTTTTGTGAGGCCTACGAAATGGAGGACTTGCCCATCTCCCATGTACTCGCTGTCTTCTGAATATTTCTCTGCAGACAGCATTTTTTTTTTTTTTTTCTTACAGCTCAACTTGCTCTAAGAGAAACATAAGACATTTGGCATTTCCTTA